>NC_057863.1:319526723-319791723 GCF_019393635.1 Dromiciops gliroides | reverse complement strand
AGTCCTATGTATCTTCAGAGATTTGGAATAACTAATCAATGTTTCCACATTGCAAGGCAGAAAGTGGCTCAACCTAATTAAGATTTTTCTATCAGAATTCGTTGATTGTCAAAAAGGATCATGATGTAGTGAGCTTCTCTTCAAAGGTATTCTAGCACAGGTAAAATAAATATCTCTTATGAAGGGATGAACCTCTCCTCCCTTCTCTTCCCCTCTCTTTCCTTCTCCCTTGTCCCTTCTTCTCTCTCCTCTTTTCACCTTCCCTCTCCTCCTCTTTCTTTCCCTCTGCTCCTCTCCTCTCTTCTCTCAGGCACACATACATATTCTCCCTAGAAAAGTTTGAACAATACAATAGCATTTCCTAGAACAATTGAGGTCACATTTCTGATCATTTCTGACTTGTCACTATGACCAATTTAGCTTGTCCCAGCCTTCAGTAGAAAAATGATTCATATAGCTGCCTGAGGCACAGGTGGTAAAGGAAAGGTTAGGCCTTTTATCTAAGCTTCCATTTGTCCCCTTACCAATCTGTCTGAACATAAATATTAGGATCAGGGCTAACACTGATGATGGTCCTTAAAGATTTGAATGACTAACCTGTAAATATTTTTTTTCTTTTTAACCAGTAAATTATTAAAGGTTGGCTATTCTGCTGAGATATTTCAATCAAGATGTCAACTATATAAATAACTATTAAGAGTTCAACAAATGGGATAGAAATGGAAAGGAAACAAGCATTCATCAAGTACCTACTATGTTCCAGGAACTGTGTTGTTTTATAAATATTATCTCATAAGAGCTGGAGTTATGACTTCATTAGTCTGGGGGATTCCCAGGTGAGAAAACTCCCTTTACCAATGCAGGTCAGTGCCTTATTTGCAATCTTAAAGAATTTCCTAGAGCACCAAGATATTAAATGACTTGCCCAGGGTCTTACAAACGGAATGTGCCAGAGACTAGACTTGAACTAAGTTTTCTTGGTCTCAAGGCAGTCTCTCTGTCCACTATGCAATAATGCCCCTCTCCAGTGGCATTACCATTGCTCAGTTCACAACAATTTCTTTCCAAAATTCACATACCTGTAGAAAACACCATGCAAAATGAAACAATATGCAAATGACCAATGAATTTTATAGGAAGGACAATTTAAATTGACCATTGATTGATTGAATGACATGACTACAGAGGTGAACAACATGGCAATGGTGGGGGTTTTTGTCAATATATTAATCACATTATTGAAAAAAATAATGGGGGTGTGGTAACTTCTAGGGGGTTTGCTTTCATGTGAACTAAAATCTTCTCCTGAACCCAAGTCCTCAGCCTGATTTCTCTCTATTACACTAATTGGAATAACATATTCTTACAGTGATTGCTTCTTTTATTCTAATAATTGAGGTTCATTTCCCTTTTTGCCCAAATATATTTAGGAAAATTCCATTAACTTAGTCTTGTTCCAGGTTTTCCCTCCTCTTTCTTTTCTTTTTTGGCAATTCTTTCTCGCCAAACTCCCAGTATCCTAAGATTTCTGGAGCCTCCCACTGGGGAATTGTCAATAGCCTTAACTCTTCAGTTCAATGTATCATCCCCATCAGTATATGCAGCCTGAGCCTGCTGTTTCTGTACAATCCCCCTCTCCTAGTACATTATGCTCATGTTCATCCCTGGTGATACAGATGTCAGAGAATCAATAAATCCCACAGAGCACAGCAGCAGACGGAAGACCAAACTGTCCTTACCCAAACACTTACTCCTAACACTTCTGGCAATGTGCCCAGGAAGAAGAGACAAGGATATGCAAAGCATGTTTTATTGGTGATGTAGAACAGCAGCTGGCTGTCTCACTAATGACACTTTGTATTCATATCTGTTCAACCAAGGAGCTCCAAGCACTTTAGAAACTCCTGCTTGCTAATCCAAAGTATAATCCTGGGAAGTGTTAAGGAATCATGACTTATTTTTAGGCTGTTGAAAGCACACAAAACCTCTAGGGAGTAAGTAGGAATTGACTCCCATTTTACAGTTGAAGAAACTGAGATGTGGTGAATGGCCTAGACTTTCTAAATCAATCCTCAATTTAGACTAGGGCTCCTGACACCTGATTCTTATCCCTACATGCTTTTTTTTGGGACTTGCTCTGAAATTGATCTCCCATCAAAGGTGTGTCTATCCCAAACAATGAAGCAATGAAATGCTACTCAGGGATCACCCAACCTTCCCTTTTCCTTTTATTCCGTCTCCCTTCTGCTTGAGAGGTGGTTGTTATAGTAGATACTGGGCCATGCATGGAGTCAGAATTGTATAGATTTGGGAAGGGCAGCCAGGTGGCACAGTGGATAAAGTGCCAGCCCTGGATTCAGGAGGACCTGAGTTCAAATCCAGCCCCAGACACTTGACACTTAATAGCTGTGTGACCTTGGGCAAATCACTTAACCCTCATTGCCCCACAAAAAAGAAAAGAATGATATTGGTTTGAATCCTGCTTCTGACCCTTGCTAGCTTTGTGACCACGGGCAAGTCACTTAACTGAGCTTCAGTTTTCTCATCTTTAAAATGATGTCACATGTTGATTGTGATGTGACAGCTACTATTAAAGATGAATGTTATATCATATAAATATTCTATGTATGCTGAATGAACATCAGCTGCCCACCAACAGAATGATACAAGTTGAATTTATGAGCCACGAACATGAGGTTACATTTGCAAACACACATGTGCCTGGGGACCACCCAGTGGCCTAACAAACAGTGAAACCATATTTTGATTAGAAAGAACTTCAGCTAAATTCCTGTCTCAGTTACTAATGACACCCCAAAGGTCCATCACTTCTCTACTAGTATAAGACTTTGGAGGAAACCTGAACATTTCTTTAATGGCAGGTTCAAATCTTCCCTAGTGGAGGAAGGATGGAGCATCAGGGTTTGCCATAACCAGTTGTATGATCATAATCATGACAAAAAGACAGACAATTCTGCAAACCTTAGGAACTCTGATCAGTGCACACTAGCCAATTATAATTCCAATGGACTGATGTTGAAGCATGCTCTCACCTGAAGACAGAAAAGTGATCGACTAGAGATGTGGAATGAGACAAATTTCTGAAATGGATGACTGACTTCATATCTGAATGAGGATTTGTTTTTGTTTTTCCTTTTAAATTGGGGAGAGGGAAAGACAGAGAAGAGAAAAATGTCTTTTAATTAGAAAATAAAATGAAAGGAAAAATTAATCTATCATACCTGAAAAAAGAAAAAAATAAGCAAGGAAGATAAAGAAAGAAAAAGAAGGAAAGAGGAAGAAAATAAAATAAAATGAGAAACCAAAAGAAAAGTCTGGCTACCTGCCTGGCATCATGAGAATGTTTCTAATATACTCTCCATAATTTCCCTCAGAGAAGAATTTACAAAGCAGATGACCTGATAGGTCATCAAACCGATTCCTAATGGAGTTTCCTCATCAGGACTTCCCTATGCTAGTGAAATCACAGGGCTGAGATCTATCTATCTATATCTCTATGGGGTCTAGACATAATTTTCCACCAAATTCTCCCAGGAAAGCTCAACATTTCTCTTCCATTGAATCTCCATCAAGTACCCAATGAAGTATTTTTTTGTATTTAACCCTAGTTATTATTACATAATAAAAATTGTCTTGTTTCTAACCCCTTTCAGTTTATCTAAGCAATAAAGCTATAGAAATGGGGGGGGGGAGGATAGTTAATAGTCATGCATGGTGATGTGGAAAAAAAATGGTGATAGATGGGTCGGGAATAGAAATAGAGCACTGATGTCTTCCAGGCAATGGTCACCATTGGAAATCCAAGTTTTTTTTTATGAATGCAAAATGAGTGACTGAAGATAGGGAAATGGATTCCAGCAAACTGTCAGGTTGGAGATGAACTTCATTCTAAGTCATCTGGACATAGAAAACAAAACATGCCTTGGATACATTCAGGTCCATTGTTCAAAGATACTATTGCCCAGCTGATTCAAGAATGACCATCAAGTGGCTGTGAATAAGTAGGAAGCTATATCTCCTTGCATAATACACCATTCTCTGTCCTTTTGTTCATTCTTTGCTGCTAGCAAAAGTTCAAACCCGTAAATTTGATGCTTATTTGTGTTCCCCTTTGCCTTGAATTCTCAAAGAAAGGGAATCCCTAACCTCATAAGTCTCTGTCATCTTCATCCAAAGCAGGCCTAGATCATAACTGGCCTTTTATCCTGTGGGGAAGCTAAAAATTAACCTTCAAAGAATCGAGATAACTCACAAGCTGAGGAAAAAGTAAAGATCAAATGAGAAACCATTCTGTGATTCAACCAGAAGAAAGCATGGATATTAGCTCTTTCTAGCTGTAGTCTCTGAAGGAGTTCATGGCCTGGCCTCACTCTTAGCACCAATGTCTCAGATCATGAAGCTTCTTTGACAACTCTAAAGGTTATTATGTAATTCTGAGGTAGTGCCAAGTGATATTGTCTTCCAAGACTGATGTGCTGTGACCGATTTTCTGATTCTGATGCAGTACCACATCTCCCTGCCTTTCTCAGTAAAAAAAAAAAAAAAAAAAGATGCGAAAAGCACTGGTTATGTTAGTTATCTGTAGAGAAGAATGACATTGGGTGTAATTTCCTAATTAGATATGGGAGCTAGGGTGTGAAGAAGTACCAAGTAGAAAAGGTAGTCTACTGGATGATACCCTGCATAATCTAAAAGATTTACTTTCCCTTCTTTAAAAGATATAGTTTATCCTCCTGCATATTATTAGCTGGCATTTTTTGGTTGTTGTTTTTTAGTCATTTTCAGTCATGTATGACTGTCATCCCATTTGGAGTTTTCTTGGAAACTATACTGGAGTAGTTTGCCATTTCCTTCTCCAGCTCATTTTACAGATGAGGAAATTGACTTAGAGTTAAGTGGCTTGCCCAGGATCACAGAGCTAGTGACGGTTTGAGGTCAGATTTGAACTCAGGAAGATAAGTCTTCCTAACTCAAGTCCCAGTACTATATCCACTGTTCTACCTAGTTGCCCAGTTGGCATTTACATAGTACTTTAAATATTGTAAACCACTTTATACACATTTGAGCTTCATGACAACCTTATGAAGTGGATACTATGATCTCCATCTTACAGATAAAGAAAAGGAGATTATATAAGGTTAAGTGAATTGCCCATAGGAATTGAAGGCTGTCATGGAATGAGATAGCTAGATAGCAAGAGAGACAGACAGACAGACAGAGACAGAGAGATCTGCATTCAAGTCTGACTTCTGGTACATATTGGCTGTGTGACCCTGAACAAGTAACTCAATCTCTTTTTGTCCCAAGGAGCTCTTAAGACTGTATGTTGTATAGTTAGTGGTGACCTTCATTAGTTGAGGGGATGTCCTTATTGGAAGTTCCCTATACCAATGAGTTTACAGATCTTGTGACCCAGGCAAAATAAAGAAAAGAAACAAAGAAACAAAGGAAGGAAGGAAGGAAGGAGGGAGGGAGGGAAAGAAGGAAGGAAGGGAAAGAAAGAAAGAAAGAAAGAAAGAAAGAAAGAAAGAAAGAAAGAAAGAAAGAAAGAAAGAAAGAAAGAGAAAGAAGGAAGGAAGGAAGGGAAAGAAAGAGAAAGAAGGAAGGAAGGGAAAGAAAGAAAGAAAGAAAGAAAGAAAGAAAGAAAGAAAGAAAGAAAGAAAGAAAGAAAGAAAGAAAGAAAGAAAGAAAGAAAGAAAGAAAGAAAGAAAGAAAGAAAGAAAGAGAAGGAAGGAAGGAAGAAAGGAAAGGAAAGGAAGGAAGGAAGGAAGGAAGGAAGGAAGGAAGGAAGGAAGGAAGGAAGGAAGGAAGGAAGGAAGGAAGGAAGGAAGGAAGGAAGGAAGAAAGAAAAAAGGAAGGAAAAAGGGTTAGAGGAGATATTTACACCAAGGTTCAAATTCAGTTTTCTATCCACTCTACCATACTTCTCAGCCTTTCTGTGTAACGATATAACTCCCAGATCCTGGTAATCTTCATAATTTTTTTCTTCTATACTATGTAAATGTATATATAACTTGATTCACCCTGAGTTGTCTGGGAGGATATTTACTCTGTGCCCATTCAGATGGAAACAGTAGACACTCATCCCACCCTCCATTGACTGTTATGTTCAAGTCAGATAACCCAGAGAATCATCCAGGTATCATGTCAACCACACAGTGGAGTATGAACTGAACAAGGAGGAAGCGAGGCCAGTCATTAATCTTAAAGACTGTGCAGATCAAAGGGAAAAGGGACCCCAAAGAAGTCTGGCATCAATGCCTTAGAGAACTACTATATAGACACTCTCTTCTTATACTTTGTGTTGGCAAGTTCAATGCCATGCTGGAGTATACCACTTCTCATCAAGGTAATAGGTACATGTGGGGGAGGTGACCATTTTTCTGCTCCTTCTAGACAAATATAAGAATAAAAGGTATCTGTGCCCAAGGGAATCCAGTAACATGTGCTTTTTGGTACTATTCTCTGTTCCCAAAAGTTCTGTTACTCTTCTATCTTTTTTCACCACTTTACTCCCCTCATTCCCATACCCTCATTCCCTGACACCTTTGCAAAAAACAAAGACATTGAAATGTCTTATGTTCCAGCCTAGCTAGTGTAACAACCACCAACACTACTACTGATGCCATTTATATAGCCCTTTAAAGCTCTACTGAGCACTTTGCATACAGGGTTTCATTTGAGCCTCACAACAAGTCTATGAGATTATTATAGGTATCATTATCTCAATTTTACAGGTGAGGAAATTGAGTCATTATGTCTCACAGTCACATGGCTCAGAAACATTAGAGTCAGGACTCCAATTCATGTGTAGCTGATCTTAAGTACAGTGCTCTGTCCACTACACCAGAATCTCTTTGAGGCCAAAATATCTTTCTCTGGCCACCACTCCCACGATTGGAATGTTAAATCCTTAAAGGTAGGGATTTTATTGCTTTTGTATCTATATCTTCAACGCTTAGCACAGTCCTTGCTATATAGTAAGCTCTTAATAAATGCTTTTCATCCATACATTCTGCTATCAGTGTAGCCCCCAGATCTTGTGGGCCCTAGACAAGAAAAGCTCGAGTTTTAGGATGAACCAGTAACTCCTTAATGTTCCCAGGGGACTTGTATTTTGGGATAATGAAGCAGTCCTCTTATTGGTTCCTTTCCTACCTTGAAAGCAGGAGAGGGAAACCTATGACAAAGAAGATCAACTACTGACAAGAAGAGCCATCTACTCGGCAGACTTAAAAGAGAAACAACTTCTACTATATCTTCCTTTCTTTTGAACATGGTTTTGGACTCAAAACAGCTCTCCCTTGGACTTCTACCATATTAGGGATGGAATTTGCTTTTCCTTTCCTCTCAACAGCTATGATAGCTACATGCACATGGCAGCGAATACCTATTCTTCCCCTAATGTGCCTGGATGTTGACTCCCTGGGTGTGTCTTCTGTTTTATATTTCTTTTCCTAAGCACAAGTGACAGAGCAGAGATCCTGAGGTGAATATCTCTAGCTTTAGCAGCAACATCATTACTTTAAGGGGCTAGGAGTTCCTGAGTCCATGTGTTGGTTTCCCAACAGAAGATAAGTTATACAATTTTTATATAACTTTTCAAAGGAAAAGATGACAATGTGCAGGAGTATGAACCCAAGCCAGCCACATGGACATTGAGTGAGTTGCTCAAATTGTACAGCTTTGAGATGAAAGAGAAATAATTGTCTATCAGTCATATAAAATGTTTTCTACTTTACTATATTAAGTATCAATATCCCAAAAGAGTATAAGAGGAATGGTGGGTTATTATATCTAGTTTTAAGTAATTATCACTGCATAGTAATGAGTCTTTTGTGTTTTAAGAATTTCTTTGTGGTGGAAGAAAGAAATAGCTATTTTATAATATGTCTAATTTGTACATTGAGTACTTTTCTAGAAGAAACTGTGTTAATCCCTTTTGGAAAGACCTTAGTCATGAGACAAACCTAAGTCTTAGGACTTTTTCCCCTAGGGCTTCAGGGTAGAAGCACAATGACCTAAAGAGAGCAAGAAAAACCAGATCTCCTCTGGGTTTAGTATTCCACAGGACTGAAACCAATTTTCATGGGTCCAGAACCAGTACCTTTCTGGGAGAAGGAGTGCACCCATCATGTACCCAAAGATGTTTATAATTCACTCATTCAGGTATTGATTCAAGTAAGCTCAAGATCTCTACAAATGGTAGAGTCTCTTAGACCCTAGCTTCTTAAACTGGGATCATATAATTGAATGTAGGGGTCGTAAAAATTTTAGCAACAGTAAAAGGTTATGTAAACATATTTTATATACCTATATGCCTGGAGTCATGTAAAAATTTCTTGGGTGAAAAGGGGTCATGAGTAAAAAAATTTAAGAAGCCTTGTCCTACAATTCTACCTAAGTCAATTTACTTATTCAGTGCCATACCAATCAAACTATCTAAAAATTATTTTGTAGAGCTAGAAAAAATAACAAAATTCATCTAGAAGAATAAAAGGTCAAGAATATCAAGGGAACTAATGAAAAAATGCACAGGAAGGTGGGCTAGCCATACCAAATCTGAAGCTAAACTATAATGTGGTAGTCATCAAAACTATTTGGTACTGGCTAAGAAATAGAGTGGTGGATCAATGGAATAGGTTGAGCACAGGAGACACAGTAGTAAATGATTATAGTAATGTACTGTTTGATAAACCCAAAGACTTCAGCTTCTGGGATAAAAACTCACTATTTGACAAAAATTGCTGGGAAAACTGGAAGATAGTATGGCAGAAACTAAGCATAGACAAACATATTACACTGTATACCAAAATAAGGTCAAAAGGGTACATTATTGGGGCAGCTAGGTGGTGCAGTGGATAAAGCACCAGCCCTGGATTCAGGAGTACCTGAGTACAAATCCAGCCTCAGACACTTGACACTTACTAGCTGTGTGACCCTGGGCAAGTCACTTAACTCCTATTGCCTTGCCTAAAAATTTAAAAATACATTAAAAAATTAAAAACTAAAAGGTACATTATTTAGACATAAAGGATGATACCATAGGTAAATTAGGAGAAGAAGGAATAGTTTACCTCTCAGACCTATGGAGAGGAGAATTTATGACCAAACAAGAGTTAGAGAATATTATAAAATGCAAAGTTGATGATTTTGATTATGTTAAATTTAAAAGCTTTAATACAAAGAGAAGCAATACAGCCAAAATTTGAAGGGAAGCAGAAAGCTGGGGAAAAATTTTTACAGCCAGTGTTTCTGACAAAGGTTGCATTTCTAAAATATATAGGGAAATAAATAAAATTTATAAAAATGCAAGTCATTCCCTAATTGAGAAATGGTCAAAAGATATGAACAGACAGTTTTTTGGTGAAGAAATAAAAGCTATCTATTGCCATATGAAAAAAGTCCTAAATGACTACTGATTAGAGAAATGCTAATTAAAACAAATGAGAGGTACCACCTCACACCTATCAGATTAGCTAATATGACAAAAAAAGGAAAATAAAAAATGTTGGAAAAGCTGTGGAAAAAATAGAACACTAATACATTGTTGATGGAGCTGTGAATTGATCCAACCATTCTGGAGAGCAATTTGGAACTATGCCCAAAAGACTTAAGAACTGTGCATACCCTTTGACCCAGCAATACCACAATTAGGACTTTTTCCCAAAGGGATCATAAAAAAGGGAAAAGGACCCACATGCATAAAAATATTTATAGCTGCTCTTTCTGTGGTAGCAAATATTTAGAAATTGAGGTGATAGTCATCAATCAGGGAGTGGCTACACCAGTTGTGCTATATGAATGTAATGGAATATTATTGTGCTGTAAGAAATGATAAGCAGACAGATTTCATAAAAACCTGGAAAGACTTAAATGGATTGAAGCTGAGTGAAATGAGCAGAAGTAGGAGAATATTGTACACAGTATCAACAAAATTGTGTGTTGATCAACTGTGGTAGACTTAACTCTTCTCAGCAATACAGTGATCCAAGATAATTCCAAAAGGCTCATGGTGGAAAATGATCTCCACAGCCAGAAAAAAAGAACTGTGGAATCTGGATGCAGATTGAACCATACTGTTTCTACTGTTTTCTTTCTTTTTCTTTTTGAGGTTTTCCCCTTTTGTTTTGATTCTTCTTTCACAATATGACTAATGCAGAAATATGTTTAATGTGATTGTACATATGTAACCTATATCAGATTGCTTGCCATCTAGGGGAGTGGGGAGGGAAGGCAGGAAGGGAGAAAAATTTGAAACTAGAAATCTTATAAAAACAAATGTTGAAAACAAACAAAAACAAACAAAAAAACAAAACAAAACAAGCATTGTCCTAGACCAATGCTGTATTATGCTTTCTGCCAGACCTCAAAACCATCATCCAGGAGAAGAAGCCCTGTGAAAGGATGCTATCAGAAAAACCTAGAAAGACTTACATGAGCTGATGCAAAGTGAGCTGTTCTGTATACAAAGTAACAGCAATATTGTAAGATGATCAGCTGTGAATGACAGCTATTTTCAGCAATACGATGATCAGAGACAGTTCTGAAGGACTTATAAAAAATGCAATCCATCTCCAGAGAAAGAACTGATGGAGTCTGAATATAGTTTGAAGAGTAATTCTTTTTACTTCATTTTTCTTAAGGTTTTTTTTTTGGTCTGTTTTCTTTCACAACCTGACTAATGTGGAAATGTTTTGCCTGGCTACACATGTCTAACTAATATTGAATTGCTTGTATTTTTAAATGAGGGGAGGGAGGGAGGAGGAGAATTTGGAACACAAATTTTAAAAATCAACATTAAACATTGTTTTTACATGTTATTTGGGAAAAAATAAAATTCTAAATAAATGGAAATTTTTTAAAAATTAAATAACAAAAAAAAAGAATCCCCGTGGGAAAAGGACCTAGAAACTATTTCTAAAGGTTCTGTAACCCCCCTGGCTCCTTAATAATCACAGCTACTAAAGACCTAGAAAAAATATTTTTACCATCAAAAGCCTTGGCTCAGTCAAATGTTTTATCAGAAACCAGAATGGTTTTATCAGTGGAAATGAAATTTTAAAAGATACATTGCCATCATCTTTGACCCCTAAAGAACATCATACCTTTCCATCTGACTTGCAGCTCAAATTTCAAATATCTGTGGTCTCCCCCATTTAGAATGTGTGTTCTTTGACAGAAAAGACAACCTCTATTTTCCTAGTTGTATCCCCGGGTCTTCGAGCATAATAAGCACTTACTTTTTTATTCATTCATTTATTTTATACTATGGCAAACTGGATGGTTAGAATATGAGGGGCCTATTAAAGAGAGGAGAGGCTCATGAAGTGAATGTCCCACAAATGCAGAAAAATATAGCCTTCTCCCAGCAAATGCCACTGACATAAACATCACTTATCCTTGAGCTTTTAAGGATTATCTTCATACCCAGTTTAGAGAAATACATTCTTTCCTATTCTGTGGCTCCTTTCCTGTCAGCAAAAGGAATCATGCTGTGTTAGCATTGTCAACATAGAGAGAAGACTCCTTAAATCCTGACCTTTTCGTATCTCTATTCCAATGATGGCCGGTTTATCCTTTCTTAATCCCAAATCATCTCTTCAGCTAAAAGTGGTGTTTTGGTATAAGAATCAGGAGCAACAGAGGTAAGGCTTAGATGAAAGCTACTCATTCAATTAAATAGATATTTATGGCTCCAGGCTAGATGGTACAAGCTACCATAAATTAAAGACCATTTCACAAGGGGAGGAATTTTAATTGACAAATATCATCTTTGAAACTTTCTTCAACTGTTGCCTCAATAGTAATAAGAAGATAACTTTGTAGCACTTTTGGTTTTACAAAGCACTTTCCTTACAATAATTCTATGAGGTACAGAATGCAAGTATTATGATGCTCATTTTACAGGTAGGAAAGCTGATACTTAGATTAAATGACTTGCTGATAATAGTTTAGTAACTAGGTAACCCTGAGTATTAGACCTAAAACCCATCTTTTGCCTCAAATAACAGTATTTTTACTGCCATACTGCCCCATAGGAAGTCTTTTATTTTATCTAATTTCTGATTGATACAAAGAAATTGTAGTTCATGATGGTTATTTTGTTTTTTGGTTTTTTTTTAGTGAGGCAATTGGGGTTAAGTGACTTGCCCAGGGTCATACAGCTAGTAAGTGTTGTGTCTGAGACCGGATTTGAACTCAGGTACTCCTGACTCCAGGGCCGGTGCTCTATCCACTGCACCATCTAGCTGCCCCATGATGGTTATTGAATAATTTGTTGTATGTATTTGTACCACATTTGCATAATGGCCTCCAATAACTTTTGAAAATAAATTGAAAATCAAGTTGGCAACCACTGAAGATCTAAAGTATGATCCTTTGGGGAATGAGACTCTACCTTCTTCTTAGGAGAACTGGAAGGAGAGCAGAGCTAAGTCATCTCACTTTGAGTAATTGAGAATGACCCCTGCATCCTCGGTCAATAGCAGACCAAAAGGGAACTCTTGAGGGCATTACACAAGTCTCTGTTCCTTATTATTCTTAGATGCCCTGCATGTGGTTGCCCTGGATTTTATTAAATAAATTGGGAATAGGAAAAAGAGGAAGAAATGAAAAGATATAGAGAAGTAAAAAATAAAAGAAGAGAGGAGAGACACAAAAACAGAGAAGGAAAGATATCTATAGAGGAAGGTATTATAAAATAAGAAGTAGGAAGATGGAGAGAACGCAGGAAAATGGTAGTTTTAGTGAAGGTAAATCAATGGTAATGAAAGCCTTGTGGTATAGCATAATAAGTCCTATATTTGAAGTAAGAGGAAAGAAGCAGTATACTTCAGTAGAAAAAGCAATGGCTTTAGAGTCAGAGGAAGTGGGCTCAAATTCCACCTCTGCCATTTATTAGCTGTGTGACCCTGGTCACTTAACTTTCCTGGGTCCTGGTATCCTTGTCTCTACAATGAGCAAGTGATACTAGAGGACCCCTGATGTCTCCTTCAGATCAGGATCTCTGATTCTGTGAACTTAGTTTGACTCTTAGACATGCTTTCATTGGAAACAGACAAAGTAAGTTTTAACATACACACACACATATGCTGTTTGGTCTGAACATACAATATTCTCAACAAGGAAATAAGAAAAAAGAAAGTGAATGGAGAAAGATAGGTTTGGAAATAGTCAAGATAGCTAAGGAATAATCACAAACAAAAGAAATTTCAGCTACAGAGGATGAAGTTTGAATTATAGATCAGTAGTGTTAATAAAACTCCTTTTAACCACCCTCTTGCTCATAAAAAAGGAGTATGGGGAAGAGCTGAAGGAAAAAGAGAGGAAAAATGACAAGCAGTCAGAATAGAGGAAAGTATATAATAAACAATATAACTATGAAAATAAATGATATGGACAGAAGAGGATAGCTGGACTATTAGAAAGGAAAATCCAACAATATGTTTTTGCAAGAAACACACTTGAAACAAAGATCCATACAGAATTAAAATAAGGGGTGGAAGTATAATCAGTTATGGTTTAGCTAAACTCTGTTTTTTTTTAGCATATACCCCAAGAATTAGGCCAATCTCAAATATTGGTCTTGTATTTCAGAGACTGGCTGAATGACCTACAAGATCTGTATCCTGGAAGAGGACATAGAAAGGAAAAAACCTTAATCCTAATTTAATAAATTGTTATTAATGTAATAGAAAAATAATTGCTTCTCTCACTATCAATCCTTAATCTCAAAGATAAATAGTATAACTATAATAGGCATCTGTATATCACCTTTCAGATTTGGACAAGCCTAGCAAAAAGAAAAGCAAGAAGGAAGTTAAGGACCCGACTAGAACTTTAGAAAAGTTACACACGATAGAGTATGGTGATTACTAAATGGAAATAGAAAGGATGTTACATATTTCTTCTCTGAGAATGCTACTTCTGTAGAAATTGACCATGTATTAGGCATTAAAAATTCAAAACAGAATTATTAAACATATCCCTTACTGACCAGAATTCAATAAAATATATTCAATAAAAGCCCTGCAAATGAAATGTTAAAAATTAATTGGAGACTAAATAATTGAATCCTAAAAAATTGATGGATAAACAAAATTTAAAAATTCATCAAAGAAAATTATAAGAATAAGAAAACAAAATAAAACTTGTGTAATGAAAAAGAACAGATTAATGAATTGTGAATGTAACTAAAAAAAAACTTAAAAAAACTCAGAAATCAAAAATGCTCAACTAAACAATGTAGAAACTGAACATTAAAGAAGAGTAATAAAACTGAAGGCCAGAAAAATTGAAAAATAAAACTAACAACTCTTTAAAAAAACTAATAAGAGATAAATGGCTTATCTGATTAAAAAGAGAAAGAAAACCAAATGTTATATTATAATAAAAAAGTAGAGCTCACTACATTTAGAGATGAAATCAGTCAGTGTACAACCATTTATTATTTATACTATGTGCCAGGCACTGTGCTAAGTCCTGGATATGCAAAAGAAAAGTAAAAGATAGTCACTGACTCAAGGAACAAAAAGCTAAGATCATCAAAAAAAGAAATCAATTTTTAAAATAACATAATATGGCAAAGAGAAAAATACTAAACCATATATCAACTATAAAAGAGAAAAAACCACTAAATTAATTTACAAGTTAATTCTATCCAATATTTAAAAGAATAAAGGATTTCAATTATATATAAACTGTTTACGAAAAGAGGAAATTGGATTCTTCTGAATAATTTTAAATGATGAAAATCTTGTATTGATACCTAAATTCAATAGTGAGACACAAAGCAGAGAAATAAAGCTATAGACCAAAAACTATAGATCAATAATGGACAGTGAAACAAATATATCACATAAAATATTAATGAAGAGGCTATACCATCATATTAAAAAGATTTTAAATTATCAGCATGTTAGGCATGGCTTGTTCAATATGAGAAAATTCTGTAAACACAATACACCATATTAATAACAAAAATTTAAAACCTTTTGATTATGTCAATATAAATTTTTTAAACTTCTGAAAGCATCTGTAAGGACACACACACACACACACACACACACACACACACACACACACACCAGAAAGCATGGAAACAAAAAAAACCATTCTTTTTTTTAATCATAAAAGCATTTTATTATTTTCTAGTTACATGTAAAGATAGTTTTCAACATTTGTTTTTTTCACATTTCTAGTTCCCAATTTTTCTCCTTCCCTCCCCCCTCCCCAAGACAGCAAGCAATATGATATTGGTTATATATGTACAATCACATTAAACATATTTCTGCATTCATCATGTTGTTAAAGAAGATTCAAAACAAAAGGGAAAAACGTCAAAATACAAAAAAAGAAAAACAAAAAAGTAGAAACAGTATGGTTCAATCTGCATCCTGATTCCACAGGGTTTTTGTTGTTGTTGTTGTTGTTTTTCGTAGCATTTTCCATCACAAGTCCTTTGAAATTATCTTGGATCACTATTGCTGAGAAGAGTCAAGTCTATCACAGTTGATAGATAGTTCTCCTGGTTCTACTCATTTCACTCAGCATCAATTCATGTAAGTCTTTCCATGAAAAAAAAAAAACATTTCTTAATGTAAAAAGTAGTTATCTATCTAAAACCCGGTCAACATTATATGTAATAGAGTGTAAGTGCTAAAATTAGCCTTGCACCCTGAACAGGCCACCCCTCTCCCAGCACAACTGCTCTCCTTGAAACCACCCCAGGCATGTAAGCCTCACTGGCCACACCCAGCCCACTCCTGGCTACCTGGGGAGGGGATGTGCAGGCACTGGGCTCCGTCTGCCCTGGGGATGCCAACAAATTAGCTTGCTGTGTGTAGGCATGATCAGCCCTAGTTTCCAGAGGACAAAGAAGGCTGGGGAGGAGACTGAGAAAAGGGAGACTGAGGACTAAGAGGAGGCTATGGAGAGTGTCGCAGCTGACAGTAAAAGGAGGACTGAGAAAGTTGCGGGATGGCTGAGAGTGGAGGAAGAATGAAAGAGTGAAAGGATGTAGTGAGGACATAGAAAAAGAAGTTGGTTAGTAGTGAAAGTGGGCACAGTAGGAGGAAATGTGAAGGAGGACACCATAGAGACAGATGGAGGAGTGGAGCAGTGAAAGAACAGGGGAAGCTAGAGAGAAAGTTAAAACACAGTCAGGTCATATTTTACTTTTGTTATCCTTATCTTTAAGTTTATTCACCTCAATATACCCTGGTATTTACATAAATTGAAAGGCCTTTTAATCTTGTTCCTTATCAGGCTGGAAGAAGCAGTGGTGGAATTTTTAACGGCCCTTACAGACTAGTTTAGGCAGCTAATAGCAGTCAGATAGCCAGCCAGCCATTTCATAGATTAGGGTCCAGTTAAAATATTTTTTACATTAAATGGTCACTGCAGCAAGACTTATGGACAGTTATAATTTTTCAGCTAGTTATAATTTTTCAGATGCTAACACAGTTATAGAAAGGTTACAGATTACTTTATGGTTAATTTGTTTTACAAGAGAAAGACTAGAAATTTCCCCAGTAAGATCAGGGGTAAAGCAAGGATGGCTATTGTAACTACTATTTTTTTTAACTTAACAGTGGAAATCTTAACTATAGCAATAAGAAAAGAAAAAGAAATCAAGGGAATAAATATAGGCAAAGAAGAAATGAAAGTTACTTTTTGCAAATGAATAGTTTATCTAGAGAACCCAAAAGAGTCAACTGAAATTAACTGAAAAAATAACTAACAAATTGAAGAATATAAAAGAAATCTACATGAATAATCAATTTATTTAAATTAGTTATAAAAGCTAGCAGCAAGAAACAGATAGTCCATTAAAAATAATTACAGAATGAAAAAAAAAACCAACAACATTTGGGAGTCTATCTACCAAGGTACACACAGAAACTATATAAATATAACTTCAATACATTTATACAGAAATGAAGGGCAACTTAAATAAACTGAATACTAATTATTCATGGATAGGTCATACCAATATAATAACAATGACTCTGCTCCCAAAATTATTTAACTAATTTACTGATATCGCCAATTGTTTTATAGAATTTGAAAAAAAAGTAAAATTTATTTAAAGAGGAAAAAATCAAGAAGTTCAAGAGAAATAATGAAAAAAGAAGTAAAAAATAAGGAAGCCAACAGCATACAACCTCAAATTATACTACAAAGTAATAGTCATTAAAATGATTTTAAATTGGTTGGAAAATTAAGAGGTTGATAAGTAGAACATATAAGGTACATAAAATGAAGAAGGAAATGAGCATAGAATATTTGACCAAAAAACTGAGAAAAGCTATAAGCATAAAAAGCACTCTGGTAGAAGTTAAGTATAGATATAGATTAACATCTCATACCATCTATTAAAATAAACTTCAAAATGATAAATGACTTGGATGTAAAAGGATAGAAATGAGAGGAGCAAAAGGAAAGTACCTCTTACAGCTGTTGGTAAGGGAAGAATTCATAGAAGTATTTGCTTCAATTGATATTTGTTTATTTAGAGACTTTTACACAAGAGGGAGGTAGAAAGAGCACTGAATAGAATTTGGGGATATCTGAATTCTAGTTCCACTTCTAACAACCTACAATACAAATCACTTCACTTTCCTAGGTTTGACTATCCTTATCTTCATAAAAATGAGGATGGAAACCTCCACACAAATTGATGAGAATAGAAAACTCCATCCTAATTGATGTAGATGCAGAAAGACCAGACTTCCTAATTAAAACAAACAAAAGTGTAAAATAGATGTGTCATTAATGAGTCATTAATAACTTTGGGAAGAGTGAAGTACTTAGATCAACAACAACAACAAAAACAAACCAAATAGATGTCACCACACAGGAAAAGCATTGAGATTGGTTAAAAGAATCAAACACACCTCTGGGTCTATGTATAATTCAGCAAGTGGTTTCCCTCAATAGATTCTATAAGTCAGTGGTAGTTAAGGACCATGAGGGTAAGAAAGATTGAAGTTTTCTCCTCCCTCACCCATTGATCAGATCATGATGGCTTTGTGAATGCAAAAAGATAAAAGCATTCTGGAGTTCCAATTAATAGCCATTAGATCGATTAGCAGTATTCTTCAGCAACAGTGGCTGATGCTAGCATCTGCATTTGGATCTGAGAGACACATTGAAGAAAAACTAGATACATTAAAGAGATGCAGTCTCAACCTCTTTACAAGGATACCAATTCCTGGAGCCCAGTAGAGTGCTATACTGATGGGAAACTTTATTAGGACACCACAAATGGAGTGAAGGGAGTAAAGCTAGCCCAGGAACAATGGGTCACCAACTTAGAGGGAGGGATTCTGTCTATCCCTGAAGACCAGCATCCCTGAGCTTCATTGCATGGTGCTCCACTGGCCCAACTGCCACAATCACCAGTGTCCTTTCAGCCCAATCATCACATAATCCTGTGGGATTGTGGGATTGGGGAACTCCCTGTGAGATATAGCTGCCACATCCAGAGTTTATTTTGGGGGCACCTCTCTCTTGTGCCTGCCTTAACCCCCAAGCCTGATGGATCCAAGAGCTAGATCATGGTCACCATTCTATTTTCTAACTGCCTCCCTACAATCAATGGTTTCTGCTTCAGGTGAAAAAAAATCCCATGAGAGCTCTATCGATTCAACACATTTCATAGAAGAGAAGGTTACAATGGAGAAGGATTGGATGGCTATAGCTGTTGACATTAGATATTGCTTTTATTAAAAGTTTCTTTGGTTACTTTGGGACCAAATTGTTACAGCTGAAGAAGCACCAGATAGACAAGCTTATAAATACTGGATGACAACAAAATACCTCCAAATCACTACATTATAGCAGGTATTTGCCCTCTTTTACAGATAAAAAATGAAAATAAAGAAAAGTGAAATTATATTCAAGCATGAGGGGTAAATGAGTAAAAGATATTGAGGAAATGAAAATGATGCCCAGGCCTAATGACAACTAGTATATTGCTCCATCCATTGAGACGAGGTGCCTCTGATCTACTGGAGGTCACAGTAATAACTGCACATTTGAATGAATTAACACATTGAATAAAATATTGATTAAACATTCTAAGCTCTGGGGATTGAAATAGGAAAGTAAGTTTCTCCTATTAAGAAGCTCACATTCCAATGGGGACAACAATGTATCTGGAAGGTTTCAACCATAATTAAGATGGAAAAGCCCCATGATCTTTAGGGCACAATGGTAAGGCATATGGTAACGTCTCTTCTTTAATGTCATTTACACTATTAAAATCATATGACTCTCTGATGTTGAATCATTTGACAGTGACAAGGACTCTGGTGACAAGAACCTTCTTTTCTGGGTCTTCAATAGATGTGGCTGTAGCACCTGCAGGGGCAGTTGCCAGGGTGAATCTCCTTAGGGGTTGTTTCCCAGGATGATGGCTAAGGGAACAGGCCTAGAAGCGTTGCCATTCCCAAGGCTCTTGGGCTCAGAGTCCTAAAATAAAAATGTAGCATTTAAAATAAAATAGACATTGTAGCATTTTACAGCTTCCAAAATGTTTTCCCCATAATATCTCTGTCAGGTAGGAAATACAAGTATTATTTCCATTGTACAAATGAAGAGACATCTAAAAATCTTAAAATCTCTCTGCCTTCCATGTTATCAATTGTTTCCAAAGATCTTAATGTATTCTCTAAACAATCTGACCTGACAGATATTTGGCTTCATTTGAACTTAATATTTCTTTTCCATTAAAGTACTTGTTGAAATTTAAAAAAAAAATTAATGGGGGCAGCTAGGTGATGCAGTGGATAAAGCACCAGCCCTGGATTTAGGAGGACCTGAGTTCAAATTCAGCCTCATTCAGTTGACACTTTACTAGCTGTGTGGCCCTGGGCAAATCACTTGACCCTCATTGACCTGCAATTTTTAAAAAATTAATAAAATACTTGTTGAATAACAGATGTAAATTAGATTAAAAAGACAAAAACCAACTTGCTAAAGAATCCAGAAACACACTCCATAACTTTTTACATGTTTTTCCAGATCTTAGGGCAGAGGCAAGCATTAAAATAACCAGATTGAGAAGAGGCTGGTAAAACTTTCTATAAAGCTTCTAGCTGGATTTTTTTAAAAAAAGAGAAATCTTAGCTCAGAATTCTCAGGCATCTGTGTTCATGCACAAGGAAGATACATTGCTTCAGACCTAAGCTCACTCACTCTACCTTAAGGAAGATGATAGAAAGTAAGACAGGGCCTCTCACTTCTCCCTTAACGGGCAAGCTAAAATTATGAGAAGACAGGTTCAGAGATGAGGATACAAATGAAACTACCACCCTTCCCCTTCAATAAATTCTATGCTGATAAGATTTAACCAAGACTTAACCAAGCCAAAACCAACAGTCCTTTGAGTGTTACCTTAGAAAAAAGAGAAAGATACAGTCAGTCCCCAAATATTCAAAATCTTTATTCATAAGCTAAAAAGAGAATTTCAAAATGACTATTTGAGCACAGATTTTTTAACTAGAAGGGCCTCTAAAATAATCTAGTTCAACCCCCTTATTTTCCCTGTAATGAGCTTCAATTGCCTAATCTTTATTGAGGAAATAAGATGATACCGTGTCTCTAAAGGGATGTAAAGATGATAGTGTGAAGAAAGGCTGTGGTTGAAAATCTGATAAAAAGTGGAAGATGAATGCCACGATATGATTCAGTCTCAACTAAAATTACTTAGAGTGAGTATCTCCCATGCTTATTAGCCCATATCCTGTATGTTCATATTCAGTTACTAAAACTACATTTTCTTGCCACATTTACATTGTAGTTCAATGTGAAAATGTGTTTTAGGAAGCTTAGAACTATAAACACAGAAGTTAAAACACATTGTGATACCCTAAGCTGTCTGAGTCCTCTAAGGGAAAAAAATCATTCAGGACACCACTTACCTAAGGTGTTATTATAACAGTTATATGGTACAGTTTGGGGGAGGGGGTCACAAAGAGTCAGACAAAACTGAAATGACTGAATGACAAATGGTAGAGTGGAGAATGCACTTGGACTTGGAGCCAGAGTACCTGGTACAGTGGGGAGAGCACTTAGTTATGAGTTAAAGGAGTCAGGTTCTCTTTCTGGCTCTTACTACCTGTATGTTGCTTCTCTGGGCCCCAGTTTATTTAACTAAAATAAGAGGGTTGGATTAAATGAACTTTTATGTCTTTCCAGGCTCTAAATCTATGATTTCTATGTTCCTTCTGATCTGTCAGTCCATCAATTAATTAACAAGTATTTATTACTGAGGGGCAGCTACTTGATGTAATGAATAAAGTGATGGACCTGTGGTCAGGAAGACATGTTCAAATCTAGCCTCAGACACTAACTAGCTATGTGACCTTGAGCAAGCCACAACTCTTGTCTGCCTCAATATCCTGGACTAAAAAATGGGGATGATGATGACAAGGACAATAACAACAACAATAAAATAGAACCTACAGGGGGCAGCTAGGTGGCACAGTGGATAAAGCACTGGCCCTGGATTAAGGGAGGACCCAAGTTCAAAATCCAGCCTCAGACACTAGATACTTACTAGCTGTGTGACCCTGGTCAAATCACTTAACCCTCATTGGCCCAAAAAAATAAACAAATAAGTAAATAAATAAGTAAGTAAATAAATAAATAAATAAATGGATAGATAGATAGATAGATAGATAGATAGATAGATAGATAGATAGATAGATAGATAGATAGATAGATAGATAAAATAAAATAAGACCTACCTCCCAGGGTTGTTGTAAGGGTCAAATGAAGTTATATTTGCAAAGTTCTTAATACAGGGCCTGGCAAATAGGCATTTAATAAATGCTTCTTTCCTTTCTTCCCTTCTTTACTCCCTCCCTTCCTTCTTTCTTCCCTCTCTCTTCCTTTCTCCCTTCCTTTTTCTTCCTTACTCCCTTCCTCCTTCCCTTCCTCACTTCTCTTCTTTCTTCCATTCTCTTCCTTCTTTCTTCCTTTCTTTCTTTCTTTCCTTCCTTCCTTCTCATTACCTACTCACTAGGGACAGAGGATAGAGCATTTACCATGGAGTTGGGAGGACCTGAATTCAAATGGGATCTCAGACACTTACTAGTTGTGTGACCCTGGGCAAGTCACTTAACACCAATTGCTTTAAATATCTGGTTGTCCTGATATATATCTTGCCACTGGCTCTGGAGGAGAGAGTGAGGCTAGTGACTTTGCACAGCCCTACCTCACTAAAATCCAATTCATTGCAAGTCATGACATCACCTTCCAATGTCATAGTCCTCTTTGAAAATGAAAGACAAACAACAACAACAATTACTACTACTACTACTACTACTACTACTACTACTACTACTACTACTACTACATGGCAAACACTATACTAAGCACCGGCAATACAAATATAAGCAAAAAGAAAGCAAGTTCCCCTCCTTAAAGAGTTTACATTCTAAGGGCCAGTATTTGAATTATTCTTCCATTCTGTGACTAGTGGCAAGTTATCTTAACCTATTTGAGCATCTTTTTTTTAACTTCTGTAAGGTGGGGATAATCATACTAGGTGGCACAGTGGATAGAGTACCTGGCCTGGAATCAGGTATACCTGAGTTCAAATCTGGCCTCAAACACTTACTAACTGTATGACTCTGGGAAAGGCATTTAACCCTGTTTGCTTCAGTTTCCTCATCTATAAAAGTAACTAGAGAAGGAAATGGAAAACAACTCCAGTATCTTTGCCAAGAAAACTTCAAATGAGGTCAAAAAGAGTTTAAAAATGACTTAAATAACTGAACAACAAAAACCTAACTGACAAAAGTTCTGGGAAGAAAGCACTGTTTGAATCTTAAAAAGAGATATAAATGAGAGTATAATAAAGTAAAATAATCACACTACCCATACACCTTAGAAATGATAGATTAATGATTGAAAAGGTGATTTCTATCAAAAGG
The DNA here is from genome assembly GCF_019393635.1 of Dromiciops gliroides. Taxonomy (NCBI): domain Eukaryota; kingdom Metazoa; phylum Chordata; class Mammalia; order Microbiotheria; family Microbiotheriidae; genus Dromiciops; species Dromiciops gliroides. Next base: position 319,768,753 of record NC_057863.1, on the reverse strand, counting down.
AACAGGGACTAGAACACTAATAATTACACAGAAAACAACTAAGGAAAACTAATTTCATTTACTTTGAAGCAATTACAAAGGAAAGTGCTATCAGAATGTAAATAAGAATAAAGTGATCTGGAGGTTTTCCTTACTGAAGAAGAAGAGACCTTGAGCTGTGACCTAATAGAAATTTTCAAAACCTTAAAAGAAATCAATAGAATTTGAGAGTGATAAATGGTTCATATGAGTGAAAATTAAAAAAAAAAAACCTGAAGACCTTCATCTGAAAAATAAGAAACTAGAACACCAAGAATTTTCAGCAGAACTATTTCACACAAAATAAACATATGGAGTGTTGAAGCACAGAAACTAACAGAAATAGGAAGTCAGAAAGAGTTTTGAGAGACACCCAAATTCATTTTTGCAAAAGGAAAAATTGAAGACAGAAGTAATGACCGTAATGACCTTAAGAACCAAGGAGATCTGTGCCCACCTTTGTTGCTTAGCAACAACCACATGGATTATTATTCCCACCTTCTCTCCCAGCATTTTTCCCACCAACCCTCCCCCTACATAACCTTCTCTGATTAGCTGCAAACAAAATGTAATAGATAAGATATTAGCTACTATCTACTGTCTCATTCACTTAGAGTATGAACTATTGAGGGCAATGACTGGCTTACTTTTCTATTTGTATCCCCAGAACATAACACAGCGGGGAAAGGGACAGAGTCTGCTCCTGTGATTTCATTGGTAAAATGACCTCTCAAGTGAGGAAGTTCACTCTACAAAGATCACCATCACCTTATATGCACTTTATAATCTTAGAATTACCTAGAACTGTGAAATCATACTCAGGTAGAAACTTGCTGCCACAAATTGACTCAGAAAACACAAATTAACATTCTCTATGTTGTATTGTATTTTTATTTATGTTAAACATTTCCCAATTGCATTCTAATATGATTCATCACTCATCAGTTTGGGGCTACTTTGTCATCTCTGACTAGAACACTAAGAGGTTGTGGCTAGACGCCCAGAGTCACATAGACAATGCGTGCTAGAAATCTAGATGTGAACTAAAATCATTCTGGATCCAAGGCCAGTGTCCTATCCATGGGCTTTGTACAAAGTATGTTCTTAATAAATGCCTTTTAATTCATCCATTTATCTAGTTTTATCTCCTTATTTAACAGAGGAAGAGAATGAGACCCTAAAAGATTATGAGCAGTCTAAGGTTACACAGCTAATCAATGACAGAGATTACTACATTTTTCTTAACTAAGGGATACAATAAGACAACACTCTCCCCCTGGAGTATTATTGTAGATCTCTAGAAATAATGTCAATTTGGCCATCTAGCTTCAGATATGGGAACCACCTTTACCTTAAAAGTCCCAAAGTGAGGGGCAGCTGGATGGCACAGTGGATAGAGCACCTGCCCTGAATTCAGGAGAACCTGAGTTCAAATCTGACCTCAGACACTTGACACTTACTAGCTGTGTGACTCTGGGCAAGTCACTTAACCCTCATTGCCCTGCCCCCCAAAAATATATATATTAAAAAATCGCAAAGGATAAGCCCCCTGGAGGCAAAATTTTGATGAGGCAAAGTATATTGAAGCACCCTTCACTTTTGGTGCAACTGTCTTCTACCTCCTCTTCCCAGGCATCTAGTGTTTTTTGTTGTTCTTGTTGTTGGGGTTTTGGGGTTTTTGTGTGTGTGTGAGACAATTGAGGTTAAGTGACTTACCCCGGGGGTCACACAGCTAGTAAGTGTCAAGTGTCTGACGCTGGATTTGAACTCAGGTCCTCCTGACTCAAAGACAGCCACGCTGGCTTGGTCATGTGCACTGCATGCAAGACAGGCCCATTCATAGAGACCTCTTCTATGGCGAGTTAGCCTCAGACCAAAGACCTGGTGGAGGCCCCCAGCTTCACTACAGAGATGTACGCAAGCGAGACTTGAGGGCTCTGGGAATAGACATCGGCAGCTGGGAGGAGATGGCCAAGGACCACGCCCGATGTAGTTCAGTACTCAGGAGCAACTTGTGCGCAACTGAGATGGGCCTTCAAGCTCAGGAGGAAGAAAACCGAATGAGACGCAGGAACCTACGGGCAACAGAGAGCGCAGTTTTCCGATGTCCACGTTGCTGCAGGAGCTGCGGCTCCCATATCAGACTGCACAGCCACACTGTGGCCTGTGGCTCTTCAAGGCACTGATCCATGGTCATCCTCGACTGGCAGAAGCCTACTACCTCTTGACTCCAGGGCCAGTCCTCTATCCACTGTGCCACCTAGCTGCCCCACATCTACTGTTTTTATGCTGATTTTTGGATGCCCAGAGGCTCTCAAGGCCCACCCTTCTTGGGTTATGTTGCACACTCAGAAATTGGCCTTCTCTTTTGCCAGCATAATAAATCCCATAACTTTTAGGAAGAAAGCAGCACATAAATAATTTTTAACGAAAGCAAATAAGACTTTTTCATACTATAGAGTGATTGCTTGTTAGTTTAAAGTGCTTTCTCTGGAAGTAATTTTATCATGAAAGAGGATGTTTGTTAACCCAGCAAGTTTCTCTAGTGATGGAATTCCAGGCAGTCTCATAAGCTGCTAAGGGATATATTTTGGAAATAAGAGGTAAGTTTTTACCTTGTCCTTCAAATCACATCACTAATATGATAAGAAAGGAAAGGGAGGGGGAATCTAGTCCAAACTCCAACCCTACTGGTTTCCAATGTGACACAGAATCCCCAGAGTCACATAGAACCAATCTGATCCCCTTGGGTTCTTTGGATTTTAAATTAAGGCTTCTTCTCTGGACTATTCTGCACCAGCATGTCCAGAATAGTCCGAGTTGACTTGAATTTACCCCAAATTAATTCAAGTTACAAAGTAAGAATGAACTCACCTGACCATCAAGAAAGTGATTGTCTAAATAAAAGCATTGTCTTATTTTAAGGGCCATAAAGTGATTTCATGGGTTCCCTTTTGCTAAGTGTCTTTGCCCAACTACTGAGGCTGTGATTTTAAAAATTGCATTATTTACATAAGTAGGTGACAACTCCTTGGAGCATTGGCTTGTCTATGTGAAGTTCTCTCCCTGCCCCTTTGGCAGAGAGCAAGTGAAAGTGATTTCATATTTAGGAAGCAGAGGAGAGACTTAACTGAATAAGATCACAGTCGTCAATTCTTTCAAGTAAACAGCCAAGTAGGGAAGAAAAATCTTTTTTTATATATATAATTTTGTATAGTTTGGTTCCCCACCCCCAATTAGAAAGGTAGAGAAGTGATACATATCTGTGTTAAATTTGTTATCCATAAGGCAAATATTAATGTACAATGAATTGGGCCAGAACTAAACAGAAAGAAAAGAAAGGGCTGAGTTCAGGAAATTACTAAGCCCCTTTAATGATCCTTAACTACTGATGAATTAATTTCTACCAGCTGGAGTAAGGCTAAGTAAATAATCCATTTATAGGATGGGACCCATTTATAATTTATTATGAACCCAACCCCAGATATAACCTCCATTTTGGTTGATAGATTTCCTGTGTGAAAGAAACATTTTCATTAAATGTACTACATTTTCTGCAGAGAAAGAATTAATCTTTCTTCTTTCTTTGAAGTAGAACCACTTGTAGCTTTGTAGCCAGCCTATTAGGAGTTCAACATTTTTTCCCCATTAGAATTTTTGCAAGAAGTCTTATTGGGTTTTTCTTGGTCCTACTTCTCATTCCATAATTCCCCACTGGAAAAAAAAATCCCAGAGAGTGGTAACTTCTCAGGAAAATGACTAATTGAGGCAAATCAAATCAAGACCTGTATCAAGACACAATCACTGGAAACCCATGGAAAATGGTGGTTTGCAGACCAGACACACATGGGGAATGGTTTGAGAAACATATTTAGCTCTTCACTGAAGTCTTCTGTTCCAAAACCATCCAATAATATACTCTAGCTATAGGTGAGACAGAACCCATGAGTCACAGAATGAATCTTTTGGAAAGATTAATTTCAAAAGCTACTCTGGTACAAGGTTGGGAGCAGGGGGAGGAAGAATTGGAAAAATTGTATTCATTTGAGAATGTGGCTGATGCTCTTTTCTATCCCAATTAAGGGTTTTGACATTTCAGTGTTGTTCCTTGGATTGGTTTATTAGCATGGTGAGCAGCTGAATAACCAGATCTGAATTGATTTCACATATGCCCAGATGTTGTGGGGGTTTTTTTCCCCAAGCTGGTGGCAAGAAAGTGAGCCAAGGTAGGTAAATTAACATTAAAAATCCATATGAAATAGATGGGCAACACTAGGTCATCAACACTAGATCAAAGGGCATTTATGTACCAGGGTATCAACATGTGATTAAAATGCTCCAAATGAGGCCATTTCTGTTGAGTTTCACAATTAATTTTTACATACTTATCTACAAGTAATAAAGACAGTTAAACAGGATTATGACTGAATTCTAAAGCATGTTTATGGATGAACATAAAGAATCATTTCACATCAATTGAGAATGAAATTCCTATCTTCTGGGTTGTATTTGCTGGATGATGAAAACAGCTGTTTAAAAAAAAAAGAGAAAAAAACCATATATTGGGACAGATATGAAGGCAGCCCAGAATGACAGTAAAGTAGTCCTGCCAAAACCTAGTAACACCTAGGGCTTCTAGGTACTGAGATTGTCATGAATAAGTCAACCTTTCTCTTTGAAGAGAAAGGCACTACTAGGAGTTCCCAGACACAGGGTTTAATTAGTGTTTCAATTATCATTTAAATATTTGCACATCAAGTTCAATAAAGATCAGGCAGATGAATTTTGAGACAAGTGGCTGTGTCATCCGTGATTTCCCCTGAGATAGCTTATCTGAAGGTTAACAATTCAAGCAGAGGGCTCTAAAAAGCAGTTAATTGGTGTAAATACTTTTGGCTGGAGAAATTAGCCCTGTGAACAAGTGACTAACTCCTTTGATCTTAATGAACTAAGATGTTTTTCATGCATCACAGCCACAGGTTTTGCCCTAAACTGCAGTTATCAAGTGCAAAAAGGTCATATCCCTCTAAACAATCTTTTGTGTTGACTAAATTATAATTACTCTGTACAAAATTAGTCTTTGACTCACTAGAATAATTTTATTGCTAAAGATTTTTTTAAATAATGCATGCAATAAAACAGAAATGTTTTGATGGTTAAATCAGCTTCATGATGAACAAGAAAAGGTACAACTATCAGAAAAGTGAAAGAGAACTGGAGGACATTTCTAATCAAATTGGACATTAATAATGCTTTGTTTACTCATGGACTGAAGGATGACTTTGAAGATTATTGACTATGATCAAAAAGAATGCAAGAAAAATGGAAATGAGGGAGAGAAAGAATAAGCCCTAGAGTGTGATTGACCAAATGACTTAATTAGGATGGAAAAAACATCACTAAGGAAGGCAAAGATCAATTTGGATACACATTGAAATCAGTGCCCAAGCTTACAGCTGTGAACTCTCCTGGTACTATTTCTCAAGCCCCAGTTTCCTCATCTATAAAATTAGAATATTAGACTAGATGGGCATTGAGGTAACTTCCATCTCTGGAGCTATGATTTTATGATTTTTACATCCTAGTATCCAAGTAACACAGGAAGAGCTTGGGATTTAGAGTCAGTCAACAAACATTTTTTAAGTACCTGCCATGTGCCCAATATTGTAATAAGCAGTAAGAATGCAAATAAAAGAAAAACCATGGTCTCCACCCTCAAGAAACTCACATTCTATTTATAGAGACAACACTTCAACAACTATATACATGGAAGAAATAGAATACTAACAGCTTATATTTGTGTAGTGCTTACTAGGTGCTAGGCACATGAGTGCTTTACAAATATTACCTCATTTGATCTTCACAACAACTTTGTGAGATAGTTGCTATTATAATCCCCATTTTTACAAATGAGGAAACTGAGGCAAAGAAAAGTTAAATGACTTGCCCAGGGTCACACAACTAGCATCTGAGACTAGATTTGAACCTATTTCTTTCTGACTCTAGCCTGGTGCTCGATCTACTGCACCACCTAGCCATATATATATATACACACATATATACACATATAAATATATACACATATACATATATATAGATACACATATACATATATACATACATATAGATACACATATACATATACATATATATATACACAGCACAAAAGGGTGGTAACCTCAGAAAAAAGGCACTAACATTGGGGGAAACTAGGACAAACCTCTTGAAGAAGGTAGGATTTTGTTTTTGTTTTTTGTTTTGTTTTGTTTTGTTTTTTGCAGGGTAATGAGGGTTAAATGACTTGCCCAGGATCACACAGTTAGTGAGTGTCAAGTGTCTAAGGTCAAATTTGAACTCAGATCCTCCTGAATCCTAGACTGGTCCTTTATCCACTGTGCCACCTAGCTGCCCCCGGAAGGTAAGATTTTGGTTGAATTGAAGTAAAGAAAGCTAGAAAGTTCTGGGTTTGTGTACCAGTTTTGCTGCTTGTGCAACTTCCTTAGTGCCTGGGCTTTGAACAAAAAACTGTCTAAGAGACCTTGGGTAAACCACTTCATCTTTCCAAATTTTAGTTCCTTCATTACTGAAATGAAAAAAGATGATCTAGATTATCTCTAAATAGTACATTCAGAGATGGTAAAATGTTTAGTGATCATGCAGCCCCAAACTCTTATTTTATACCTGAGGAAACCAAGTTTCACAAATTTCAAGCTACTTGTTCAAAATCACATACTCTAAGTAATAAGAAGAGGTCTTACATACCACTATGATATTAGATGAAGTTCTTAGAATATGGTAGAGATGGGATAGCTAGAAACTTCAAACTTGCACTGGAATGGCCACTCTAATTATATTCATGTTATTTACAATGATAATTCTATCAGTCATTTGAAATTTAGGTACAATTGTTTTTCTTTGATGGGATTAGGCCATGTTTTTAGCATGTCATATTGACAGGCCAGGTTTGCGATTCAGTCACCATTGTGGCCAAAGTGCTTAGTGCTGCCAAATGAACCTTATAGTATTCTGGGAATACTTCAAAGGACCAGAACTATAGCCCCAGATCGGATATAAATGAGTTACATGACTTTAGATTAGTCACCAACTTTGAGGTCTCTGTTTCCTCATTTGTAAAGTAAAGAAAAAGTTTGGCCAAAATGATCCTTTGAGTCCCTTTCAGCTCTAACAGTCCATGGTTGTGGTAATAAGTAAGAGAAGTAAAACTTGATGGAATAAGGATGAGATTATACTATTGTACTTAGCTCTACTCAATATCTGGAACATTGTATTCAGTTCTGGGTATTACGTTTTAGGAAAGACATTCATTATCTGGAAAACAAGAAAAAGACAAGGATAGCAAATAACCTCAAGTTCATTCCATATGAGAACCTGATGAAGAAATCAGAGAAAGGAAGACTTGGGGTGAGACATACACTACTTGGAGGAATGTCATATGAGAGAAATATTAGACTACTTCTTTGTAGTCTTAGAGGGAAGAATTAGGAGCAATGGGTAGAAGTTGTAAAGGGATAAATTTAGGCTTGATGTTGAAGAAATGATTATTGATAACTAATGATTTGGGGAGATCTGGAGCTTCCCCTCTTTCTTTATCTTCATTTCAAAATTCAGGCTCTTGAAGGACATTGAATTTACTCTCCTCAATCTTCGTCAGATTCCACCCAACTTTACAAAGAATTTAGTCCAATTATGGTTTAAGTGGGGATAAATACTTTGATTAGATTGTCCAAGGCTGTGGGTAATTTAGAAGTAAATGACATAGTCAAAGTTCATTAGAATAGGTCCAGCCCCTCATTGTAGTATTCATTTTCTCATTCATTGTTAACCAATCAGAGTTAATTGCTACAGTCAGGAAAACCTCTCTTCCAAGGACATATAAGTCATGAATCTGCGACCATGATTGTTTTTGGCATTCAAAAGTGCCACTGACCTCTTTTATTAGTAAGAGGCTAGTCTTATTACTAAGATGACTAAATTACCCAGAAACCATGTCTCTTAAACTTTATAAATGTCACAATGTGAACGAAATCTGGTAGCAACTCCCAGTAATCAAAGACTTTGGTGACAGAGGATCACTTTGTTTAACTAGGAATACGTACATTTCCTGGCGTTTCCATTTACTTTGTTCTTGGAATGATTTGGTTATAAGAAATTTTTACAGGGTTCTAGAAGGAAAAGGAAGGAGAAGCCACCTCAAACTCCATGCTTTTCCTGCCATGAAGCAAGGAATGTTGAAGGGTGAACTGCCTAGCTGCTGTGATTAGTGGAAAATTGAGTGGGGAGCTAAATTTTGTGAGGATGTTCATGGAGTTGGTAGAGGTGTGAAAGATGGATAAAGATGTCAAAAATTCCAGGGACAAATATGTATAAAGTTATTTATAGCAGCTCTTTTTCTGGTATCAAAGAACTCGAAACTAAGGGAGTGACTATCAGTTGAGAAATATTTGAAAAATATAAGGTATATGATTGTAATGGAATACTAACACACTATAAGAAATGATAAAGTGACCCTGGGCAAGTCACTTAAGCCCAGTTGCCTCACCAAAAAGAAAGAAAGAAAGAAACTATAAGAAATGATAAAGGGGATAGTGTCAAAGAAATCTTGGAAGTTTGTGTGACTTGATAAAGAATAAAGTAAAGAGAACTAGGAGAATAATATACATAATAACAACATTGTAACGATAAATAACTTTGAAAGATTTATGAAAACTTTTAAATGCAAAATTATTAAATGTGATTTCATAGGATCCATGATGAAATATGACATCTACCTCCTGACAGAAAGGTTATGGACTTATGGTCCAAATTAACACTTTTTTTGGACATAGATGATGTATACATATGTCTTGCTTAGCTATGCATATTTGTTTTAAGGGTTGTTTTTCTTTTTCTTTTCCAATAGAGGAGAGAGGAACTCAGAGAGAAGGAAAAGAGATTTTTGTTGTTTAAAAAATAAAATTAATTTTGAAAGGAAAAAAATAGAATAAGCCAAACTGAAATAAAAGGTTCTCTGACTGCAAAAAATGGCACAATAAAATGAAAAGCCTGAAGAAAGAGTTATTCAGTCAATAAATAAACATTTATTAAATCCTTACTGTGTGCCAGATATTGTGTTAAGCAAAAGGGGTACAAAGAAAGGCAAAAGACAGTTATGGTCTCAAATGTAAGTTGTATCCTATAAAAACCAACTGACCTAAAAATCAAGGCAGAAATAATATGTCATTGGACTACATGAAAATTATGATTTAAAAAAGATCCTGGGAATGATATTTCATGAAATCTGCCTAGATCTATGAAAACCAGAAGGCAAAGTCAAGGGGAAAAAAATCCACCAGTCATTTCCTAAAAGAAATTCCAAAAGGAAAAATCCCAGGAATTCCATAGTCAAAATGCATAGATCTCATATCATATATATTATTTTTGGGCAGAGCAGTGAGGGTTAAGTGACTTGCCCAGGGTCACAGAGCTAGTAAGTGTCAAGTGTCTGAGCCGGATTTGAACTCAGGTCTTCCTGAATTCAGGAACAGTGCTTTACCCACTGTACCACCTAGCTGCCCCTCCCCCCCCATTACAATTAAAAAAAGCTCTTCTCAGCAATACAATGATACAAGGCAATTTCAAAGGACTCATGATGGAAAATGTTCTCCATATCCAGAAAAAGAACTGTGAGATGTGAATGAAGATTGACTATACCATTTTTACTTTTTCTGTGTTTTTCTTTTATTTTTTTGAAATTTTTCCCTTTTCTCTGATTCTTCTTTCATAACATTACTAATGTGGAGATATGTTTAATGTGATTGTACATATGTAATCTATATCAAATTGCTTGCTGTCTTGGGGAGAGGGGAGGGATGAAGAAGAATTTGGAACTCAAGGTCTTATAAAATGAATGTTTAAAACTATCTTTTTTTTTCAGGGCAATGAGGGTTAAGTGACTTGCCCGGGGTCACATAGCTAGTAAGTATCAACTGCCTGAGACTGGATTTGAACTCAGGTCCTTCTGAAACCAAGGCCAGTGCTTTATCCACTGTGCCACCTAGCTGCCCCCTAAAACTATCTTTACATGTAACTTGAAAGACTAAAATACTATTTTTAAAATATGCTGCAAGCATCCAAAAAGGAAAGTGACAAGGAACCAGCCAGGATCACACAAGCCCTGGTAGCTTCCACTACCAATGAGAGAAGATCTTGAAATATTATATAACAAATGGTAAAAGCTGTAGCTTTATAACCAAGAATAACTTCTCTGATAAGCTGAGTATAATTCTACCTGGGAGAAGGGGTTGGGGGAATGGATTTTATTGGGATAGAGGATTTTCAAACATTTGTGAAAAAATGACTAGAGCCATATAAGAATTTTGAAATAGAAGCACAAGAGTCAAAATAAGCTTAGAAAGGTAAGTTTCTTTGAGCAATTGGAAGAAACTCTGTTATGATACAATGCTAACATTCTAATGGAAAAAGAAGAAATAATTGACCTTCAATAACCTCAATGTCTTCAAGGGCTAGTGACAGAGTTAAATTGGTTTTTTGTTTGGTTTTTGTTTTTGTTTTGTTTTGTTTTAGTGAGGCAATTGGGGTTAAGTGACTTGCCCAGGGTGACATGGCTAGTAAGTGTTAAGTGTCTGAGGCTGGATTTGAACTCAGGTACTCCTGACTCCAGGGCTGGTGCTCTATCCACTGCGCCACCCAGCTGCCCCCATTAAATTATTTTAAAGGACCTGGAAGTTGAAAGGTTTGGTTCTAGGAATTTTAAGAGGAGAAAGAGAAAGGAGGGCAAAAGGAATATAGTAGTGTTTAAAATGAGGAAGAAAAAGTTGAAACTTGTTATGGGATGCAGAAGAAGAAGAAGAAACAAACATGGAGAAAGGAAAGGAAAGGAAAGGAAAGGAAAGGAAAGGAAAGGAAAGGAAAGGAAAGGAAAGGAAAGGAAAGGAAAGGAAAGGAAAGGAAAGGAAAGGAAAGGAAAGGAAAGGAAAGGAAAGGAAAGGAAAGGAAAGGAAAGGAAAGGAAAGGAAAGGAAAGGAAAGGAAAGGAAAGGAAAGGAAAGGAAAGGAAAGGAAAGGAAAGGAAAGGAAAGGAAAGGAAAAGATGTGGAATCTAAGCGGGGTATCCATCAATTGAGTATTGGCTGAACAAATGTATACAAATGTAATGGTATATTGAGAAACTTGGGTAATGACCTAATGCATAACAAAGTGAGTATAGCTACACAATGACAACACTTGTAAAGGGAAAAAAACACTTAAAGGCTTAAGAACTCTGATTATTGCAATAGCCAAAATGTTGTTCAGAGACCTTATGATAAAGAATAGTTGCTTTCTGACAGAGAGACAATGAACTCAAGGTGCAGTTAAACATTTCTGGCCACCGTATGTATTCATTTTGCTTTTTATACAAATTTACTACAAGTTTTTTTTTCCTTTTATTCACTTTAACGTGGAAGGGGGGAAGAGTTAAGGGATAAGAGTTCCCTTATATATATATATATATATATGAATGCTAAAAAAAGGACCATTAAAACTTTTTATAATGCACAGGACCCCCTGCCCTTTTCTCATCCCACCAAGATAATAAAAAGGATTCAATAATAGTTCTTAGTCTTTAGCAGACTCTGGATTACATATAATCAATCATACATGGCATCTTCTTTGACAGGCTGTCCCCACTTGGTGCAATATCCCTGCTCCTGCCACATGATTTTGACTCTGTTTTCCTTGTCTCTCAAGCCTCAAGGGTCACAATGATGTGAAGACATGCTGCAGAGCACGGATAATGTCCCCTTTTCCTATCCTCTCTTCCACACAAATGTTGGTGCAAGTTCAAGGACAATTTCATTTCTGGTAGAAAAGCCTCCAAAATAAGTTCTATGTGTCCTCTATTTCTAATACATTTCCCAGGACTAAGAAGCTTGAGAGCTATCAAAACAAGGCAAATTTCTCCTATCCTACACAAGCAGGGGAAAAACTATAATCTATCCCTGATGTTTATCTGTAATTGTTTTAGAATTCACCATACTACTTAATCAAGGGATATGCATTATCAATTCCATTAGTACTTGTAAGAGGAGAGACCATATCTTCTTATTTTGGCTCTTCTTCTTTGGCATCTAGATAAAAATGTAAGAACTGAGACAGACTAGCTGGAGATAACTTTAAACCCAGGACTTACCAAACCTCAAGTTCTAGGTCACCATGTCCCCTAGAGCAATTTTATTGTTGCCTAGTGTTTTCTGGAAAATTCTACCTGAAAACAAAAATAGCTAATAGCTAACTTTTATATAGTACTTTGAATTTTGCAAAATGCGTTATAGATATCATTTCATTTGGTTCTCATAACAATGCAGTGAAGTAGGTGTTATTGTTATTTCCATTTTACAGATAAGGAAATTAAGCTAAACAGAGGTTAAGTGGCTTGCCCAATGTCACACAGTAGTAAGTGTCTGAAGTTTTGAACCCAGGTCTCTCTGACCCTAAGTCTGGTACCCTATCCTCTATTCTCTCTAGCCACCGTAAGCATGTATTTTTTCCTATTGATACATGTTTAAATCGTGCAGTTGTAATAACTTGGAATCTCTTCTAAATCCCCACTCAGAATCTTTATTGTCCTGCAGAGGTGACCCTTATTTCTAGAAGGCTGTGTCAGTAGGGTGCAACCAATGGCAGTTGTTATTAATTTGGAAAGTCTTCAAATACAGACCCAACAATGAATTGTATATCATCAGAGGTTTGGACTAGCTTAGTTTGGAGAAGCTTTAACCCAGAGAGCCAATCACAAGGTGGTGGGTTTTCTTTATTCTTAGCAACACATGAATCTGACTAATAAGGTGTTCATGGAATGCTCTATCTTCATAGGTAGGGAGGATGCGCTCACTGATAAAATAGTAGATCTATTGAAAACAAGATATCATTAAAAGAATTCTGACCCAATCATCACCTCTCAATGCTGGACAGTGGATTCACCTTCCTCTGTCTTCTAAGCTTCTCTGTGTATGCTTCAGCTTAAGCTTGATTTACACTGCTTGTGCATCTTGAGGAGACAAGGAAGGAGTTATGGGTCATGAAGGCTTCCACCTTTCTCATATATGGCCTAAAAGATGTGTTCTGCTCCCTCTTTTGAGCCTTTCTAGAGAGTTGAAAAAAGACTTTTCTATAAATCCTAAATTCTGTAAAACTCATTTGAATCTCAACTTCAGGTTTGGACTTGACACTCAGCAATGTACTGCTTATTACTTTTGTTTCTCTTTTATTCCTTCCCTGAAAGCTGATCAATTTAAAGCATTCCTAAAGTTTTCAGGATAGCTCCTAGATGCAAAGTCTATTTCTTCATCTTGAACACTTCCAATACTTGGATGTGACAGATAAGGAAACAGAAACACAAAGAGATTTATTGATCTTACCCAAGGCGTAAAGTTAATTTGTGGCCAAGTTGGAACAAGAACCTAGGTCTCCAGATTTTAAGGCCAATGCTCTTCTGCTACATTGAATCCCAGGCAATTAATTATCTATGGCTGCTACTATCAGAACCTCAGTGTAACTTGTATCTGAAAGAAAAACATTTTTTCCTCTTTATTTTCATAGATTCCACAAGACACTGGAGAGTTCACATTGTCCCCCAATGCAGAGGGCATGAATGAAAATTAAGAATCAATCATACAATTATGTCTCCCATGGGACCTAATTGATACATGTGCCATGGACTCCATCAGAGGAAATAGCCTTGGTCCACATTTCACATACTATTTCTGGCTACACTGTGATAATGCAGAGTTCATGCTGCTTTCCCTATGTGAGTGCCTATCTAATTTCTCCATAAATATATATTCCATTGCAACTAGCATTGCTGCCTCTGAAAGAATAAATTTCATGCATAAATTATGCTCTCTGGAAAGGCTTCTGGTGGCCAGGGGATTTTATGGGGAGGTTCAAAGATACATCACCATGAGCTTGAATGCCTCCTTCTGCAGGATGGACTTCCTGATCTAAAAGATTATAGTGGGGCCATGTATTTATACACCCCACCTCTCATATACACATATGCACCCCCATAATCTTCTTAATAAGGGAAAAAGCACACTCGACTAAATTAGATTATGTTTCAGAGAAGAATAGCTTTTGAAGTGTGTCAAGCATGAAAAGAAGTTAAAGTGGAACATTTTCAATTTTAAACCCTAGTTCATACAAAATGAGTTTTCCTCATCTAATCTGTGTAGCTGCATGTAGCAATAACTCTGTTACCACCTTTGACTTGGGATCAGAGTGATAGTTGGAAGGTAGCATAAGTTAGTTTAGTTGTTACAAGGTTTACAGGAGCATTTCAGTGGTTCAGCTGCTCTGCCCTACCAAGGTAGCCTGCTGGCACCATTGCCAAATTTCACCTATCAAGTCAGGGGACATTCTTAGAGAACTATACAATTATCTGGAAAGATCTGGAAAGATCTACAATAATAAAAAAAAGAAAATAACACTGGAGGGACGGAAGGGAATAAAGATTGACCTGGTGTCTACTATGTGTCAAACACTTTTACAAATACTATTTCATTCAATCTTCATGACAAACCTGTGAAGCAGGTGCTACTATTATTTCCATTTTACAGATGAGGAAGCTGAGGCAACTAAGGTTATGTGACTGGACCAGAGTCATTTAGCTAGTGTCTGTAAGTTGAATTTGAACTCTAGTCTTCCTGATTTCAGGTCTAGCACTCTATCTACTTTTCTACCAGCTGCTTCCATATTGTACCTATTAATTCTTTCAGTCTTTTTAATTTAAATTTTTTTAAATGAGGCAATTGGGGTTAAGTGACTTGCCCAGGGTCACACAGCTAGTAAGTGTTAAGTGTCTGAGGCCAGATTTGAACCCAGGTACTCCTGACTCCAGGGCTGGTGCTCTATCCACTGTGCCACCTAGCTGCCCCAATTCTTTCAGAGTCTTTTGAAGTCAGCCTGATTAAAACAGAATGGAAATAATTCTAAATTTATATGGTATCACCACATTCAAGATGGAAAGAAAGTTAGAGATCATCTAATTCAATTTCCTCAGATTCCTCCCTTTCCTTAACCTCCCATTCTCATTCATTCAATCAATCATTCATCCATCTATCAAGTATTTATTGACATTATGAAACCTTGATGAGTTGTTGCCACATTTTCTCCAATTTGGTATTTGACCTTATTTTTCCACAGTCATTACCCTAGTCCAGGATTTAATCACTTCACCTATATTACCATGACTTATCATTATCCCTGCTTTCTATTTATTAATACTGTCATTGTAATATACCAAAACTTATGTGATGCAGCCAAAGCAGTTCTTAAGGGAAACTTTATATCTCTAAATGCCTACGTGAATAAAATAGAGAAAGAGGAGATCAAAGAATTGGGTGTGCAGCTAAAAAAAAGCTAGAAAAAGAACAAATTAAAAATCCCCAATTAAATACCAAATTGGAAATCCTGAAAATCAAAGGAGAGATTAATAAAATTAAAAGTAAGAAAACTATAGAATTAATAAATAAAACAAAGAACTAGTTCTATGAAAAACAATAAAATATATAAACCTTTGGTTATTGATTAAAAAAGAAAAAACAAAACTAAATTACCAGCATCAAAAATGAAAAGGATGAACTCACCACCAATAAAAAGGACATAAATTAATAATTAAGAGCTATTTTGCCCAACTATATGTCAATAAATTTGACAATCTCAATGAAATGGATGAATATGTAAAAAATATAAACTGCCTAAATTAGCAAAAGAGGAAATAAAATCCTTAAATAAGCCCATTTTAGAAAAAGAAATTGAACAAGCCATCAATGAACCCCTAAGAAAAAAATCTCCAGGGCCACATGGGTTTACAAATGAATTCAACCAAACATTTAAAGAACAATTAATTCCAATACTATACAAACTATTTGGAAAAAATAGGTGAAGAAGGAATCCTAAAAAATTCCTTCTATGAGACAAATATGATGCTGATACCTAAACCAAGAAGAACAAAAACAGAGAAAGAAAATTATAGACCAAACTCCCTAATGAATATTGATGCTAAAATTCTAAATTGAATATTAGCAAAGAGATTTCAACAATTTATCACCAAGATAATAAACTGACCACGTGGAATTTATACCAGGAATGAAGGGCTAGTTCAATATTAGGAAAACTATCAACATAATTGACCACATAAATAACAAAAGTAACCAAAATCATATGATTCTCTCAAGAGATGCGGGAAAACCTTTTGACAAAATACAGCATCCATTTCTATTAAAAACACTGGAGAGCAAAGGAATAAATGGAATTTTCTTGAAGATGATAAATGGTATCTATCTTAAATCATCAGCAAGCATGATATGTAACAGGGGTAAGTTAGAGGCATTCCCAGTAAGATCAGGGGTGAAACAAGGATGTCCATTATCACCACTATTATTCAATATTGCACTATAAATGTTAACTTTAGCAATAAAGAGGGTCAGCTAGGTGCTGCAGTGGATAAAGCACCTGCCCTGGATTCAGGAGAACCTGAGTTCAAATCCAGGTTTAGACACTGGGCACTTACTAGCTGTGTGACCCTGGGCAAGTCATTTAACCCTCATTGCCATGTGAAGAAAATAAAATAAAATAAAATAAAAAACAAAAAAGCAAGAAAAGAAGAAAAAGAAATTGAAGGAATTAGAATAGGCAATGAAGAAACAAAACTATCACTCTTTGCAGATGATATGATGGTATACTTAGAGCATCCTAAAGAATCAACTAAAAAACTACTTGAAACAATTAACAACTTTAGCAAAGCTGCAAGATATAGGCTAAGAAATAGAGTGGAGGATCAATGGAATAGGCTAGGCACAGGAGACACAGTAGTAAATAACATTAGTAATGTACTGTTTAATAAATCCAAAGACTCCAACTTCTGGGATAGGAATTCAGTATTTGACAAAAACTGCTGGGAAAACTACAAGATAGTATGGCAGAAATTAGACATAGACCATCTTACACCTTGTACTAAAATAAGGTCAAAATGGGTACATGATTTCAACATAAGAGGTGATACCATAGGTAAATTAGGAGAAGAAAGAATAGTCTACCTTTCAGATCTTTGGAAAGGAGAACAGTTTATGACCAAACAAGAGATAGAGAATATTATGAAATGCAAAATGTATGATTTTGATTACATTAAATGAAAAAGGTTTTATACAAACAGAAGCAATGCATCCAAAATTAGAAGGGATGCAGAAAGCTGGGAAACAATTTTTATGGCCAGTACTTCTGATAAAGGCCTTATTTCTAAAATATATAGGGAAATAAATCAAATTTATAAGAATCCAAGCCATTCCCCAATTGAGAAATGGTCAAAGGATATGAACAGGGAGTTCTCTGATGAAGAAACCAGAGCTATTTATTGCCATAGGAAAAAATGCTCTAAATCACTATTGATTCAAGAGATGAAGATTAAAACAACTCTGAGGTATCACCTGACACCTATCAGATTGGCTAATATGAAAAAAAGGAAAATAATAAATGTTGGAGAAGCTGTGGGAAAATTGGAACACTAATGCATTCTTGGTGGAGCTGTGAACTGATCCAACCATTCTGGAGAGCAATCTGGAATTATTATGCCCAAAGGGCTATAAAGCTGTGCATACCCTTTGACCCAGCAATACCACTTTTGGGCCTTTTTCCCAAAGAGATCATGGAAAAGAGAAAAGGACCCACATGTACAAAAATATTTATAGCTGCTCTTTTTGTAGTCGCAAAGAATTGGAAATTGAGGGGCTGCCCATCAATTGGAGAATGGCTGATGAAGTTGTAGTATATGAATATAATGGAATACTATTATGCTGTAAGAAACGATGAGCAGGAGGAGTTCAGAGAAACTTGGAGGGACTTGCATGGGCTGAAGATGAATGAGATGAGCAGAACCAGGAGAATATTGTACACAGTATCATCAACATTATGTGTTATTCAACTGTGATAGACTAGATTCTTCTCACCAATCCAATGATACAAGAAAGTTCCAAAGGACTCATGATGGAAAAGGCTCTTCAAATCCAGGGGGAAAAAAAAGGAACTATGGAATATAGACGCTGATTGGGGAGGGAAGGAGAAAAATTTGAAATTGGAAATCTTATCTAAACAAATGTTGAAAACTAAAATAAAAAAATAAATAATGTTTTTAAAGTTGCAGAATATAAAAAATTCACATAAATCATCAGCATTTCTATATATGACCAACAAAGTCCAGCGGCAAGAGATAGAAAAAGAAATTCCATTTAAAATAACTGTAGACAATATAAAATACCTGGGACTCAGCTCTCCAAGTCAAACTCAGGAACTATATGAACACAATGACAAAACGCTTTGCGTGCAAATAAAATCAGATCTAAACAAATGGAAAAATATAAATTGCTCATATTTAGGCCATGCCAATATAATAAAAATTACAATCCTACCTAAATTACTTTACTTATTCAGTATCATACCCATCATACTACCAAAAAATATTTCACAGAGTTAGAAAAAACAATAACAAAATTCATATGGATTTATTAAACAGTACATTACTAATGTTATTTACTACTGTGTCTCCTGTGCCTAGCCTAAGAATATCAAAGGAATTAATGAAAAAAATGGAAAGGAAGGTGGCCTAGCTGTACCAGATCTAAAACTATTATAAGGCAGCAATGATCAAAAATATTTAGTATTGGTTAAGAAATAGAGAGGAGGGTCAGTGGAATAGGTGAAGCACATAAAACATAGCAGTAAATGAATATAACAATCTCCTGTTTGGTAAACCCAAAGACTATAGCTTCTAGGATAAGAATTCACTATTTGACAAAAACTGCTGGAAAAATTGGAAAATAGTATTGCAGAAACTAGGTATAAACCAACATCTTACACCATACACCAAAATAAAGTCAAAATGGGTACAAGATCTAGACATAAAGGGTGATACCAGAGGCAAATTAAAAAAGGAAGAAATTACTTGTTAGAACTGTAGAAAGGGGAAGAATTTATGATGAAAGATGAGATAGAGAACATTATGAAATATAGAGTGGATAATTTTGACTACATTAAATTAAAAAGTTTTGGCACAAAAAAAGAACAATGACAATAATATTAGAAGGAAAGCAGAAAGCTGGGAAAATTTTTATAGACAGTATTTCTGATAAAGGTCTCATATCTTAAACATATAGAGAACTAAATCAAATATACAAGAATATGAGTCATTCTCCAATTGAAAAATGGTCAAAGGATATAAAGAGGCAGTTTTCAGATGATAAAATTCAAACTAGCTACAGCCATATGAAAAAAAAATGTTCTCAATCGCTACTGATTAGAGAAATGCAAATTAAAACTACTTTACTACCTCACACCTATCCATTTGGTTAATATGACAAAAAAAGGAAAATGATAAATATTGGAGAAGCTGTGGAAAAAATAGAACACTACTACATTATTGGTAGAGCTGTGAATTGATCCAACCATTCTGGAGAGCAATTTGGAACTGTACCCAAAAGGCTTAAGAACTGTGCACACCCTTTGACCCAGCAAGACCACTACTAGAACTGTGCACTACCCTTTGACCCAGCAAGACCACTATATCCCAAAGAGACCATAAAAAAGGGAAAGGGGCCCACATATACAGAAATATTTATAGCTGTTTTTTCTGTGATAGCAAAGATTTGGAAATTGAGGGGATATTCATCAAGTTGTGGTATATGAATGTAATGGAATACTATTGTGCTATAAGAAATGATAAGCAGATGGATCTCAGAAAAACCTGGAAAGACTTACATGAATTGATGCTGAGTGAAATGAGCAGAACCAAGAGAACACTGTACACAGTATCAACAACATTTTATGGTGATCAACTGCGACAGACTTAACTCTTCTCAGCAATACAATGATCCAAGACAGTGACCAAAGACTGATGGTGGAAAATGCTCTCCACATTCAGAAAAAGAACTATGGAGTCTGAATGCAGACTGAAGCATACTATTTTCACTTTTGTTGTTGCTTTTTCATTATTATTCTTGTTCATTCTTTCTTGCATATTTCTTTTGTTCTGATTAATGTGGAAACAAGTTTAATGTGATAGTAATGTATAACCTACATTAAATTGCTTGGTAGTCTTTCGAGGGGGTAGGGAAGGGAGGGTGGGAGAAAAATTTGGAACTCAAAGAATATCTTTACATATAACTGAGAAAAATTAAAAGAATTTTTAAAAAAATACTGCCACTCTTCTGTTTAAACAATACAAGATTTCTTCCCATTGACCAAACTAAAAGTTGACATCTAAATATTCAAGCTCCTCCCTATCAGTTAGCTATCACTCAGATTTTACCCCACTATTGTGAAACATGAAGACATTCTTCATTTCAGTTAGATTAGAAGCACCAAAGACACAGTCCTCTGCTGCCAGTGGCTCACAATACTTCTGAGTAAGGTCAGACTAGATTACAATGTGATTGGGAAATATGTAACAAAATAAATAAAAATATAATAGAACACGTGTAATATTATACGTGTCTTTCTCATTCAATATGCAGCCCACTCATCCTTATTATGTTTTAATGGCCCTCATTTCTATTTGAGTTTGACAACTAAGCTAGACTACTTTCTAAATCCTACATGTCCTTAAAGATCAGACTGAAGAGTTTATATTTTATCCTAGAAACAAAAGGGAGCCTTTGAAGCTTTTGAGTAGAAGAGTGGTATGATTAGAGCTATGTTTTAATAACATCATTTGTGGCAGCTCAGTGGAAAAAGAATGGAGAGAAGAGAGATTGCAATCATGTAGACCAATTAGGAGGTTATTCCAATAGTCCAGGTTATTCTGACATAAACTAGGATGTAGATTGTATGTTTGGAGAGAACATATGAAGATGTTGTGGAGATAGAGTTGACAAGATATCAATTAGATATACACAAGTTGAAGAAAATGGAAGAATCAAATAACTCTAGTCCTTTTTCTACATCACAATCCTTCAAAAACTTGAGGACAGCTATAAGTCTTCCATCTCTGCAACTTACCAAAAAAGTCCTCTTTTTCCCAATCTTTTAAAGTTATTCTCATATGACTTCATGACCCTGAACATCCTAATCACCTTCCTCTGGATACTTTCCTGCTATCTTATATCCTTTCTAAAATGTGCCATGCCAAACTAAGCACTGAAGTTTAGGTATAATGGGACTATGCCCCAAAGATAAAAGTGAAAGGCAATCTGTATTACAGTTGCCTTTCTTTATGTCTTATGTTCCTAACTAGACTGTAAACCTGATGGAAGAAGAGACCATGCCTTATCTGAACTTTACTGACCCTCAAAGCCCTCGGGGTGAGCTTCACAGCATAGTCACTTAATAATTGTCAAACTGTTGCTGAATTTAATTGATATAACTAATGCCATCATGATTATGAAATTCCTTCCTGGAGAGGCCAAGTCAGGATAATGATTTCTGAAGCATTGCTAATGGCAAAGATTCAAGAGATGGTCAGAGAAAAAAATAGAATACAGAACTCAAAAGCCAATTTATGTTTAAGTTGTTTTTGTTCAAGAAACCAAAAAAGGAAAGGAAAGCTGACCCAAGATATGAATTATCTAGAAAACATTTCTAATGCCACATATAATTATTTCATACCTTGACTTCTTACCACTTTCGTAGCTGCCAAAGTTGCCCTCTTCTTGATGCTTCAAAGGATGCTTTTATTCTGTAATATTGGTGCTAAAACAGATTTGCCTCTTTCTCCCTTCAAGTGTTACCACTCTCCTCCAAAAAGATTGCTGAGCCCAGGAAATGTGAAGTAGACTCTCATCTCTCCTCCTCCTCCTTTCTCACACTTCTCATTTAAATTTCTAATTCCCCAAAGCTTAAAAAAGGAGATGCCTCTAGACATGCTGAATGGAGATGCCAAAGTGAATAGTAATAAGGGGTTCAATTACATCCCATGCTTTCCCCTTATCTGTGTGACAAACACCCTGGCGCAGTTTGATGCTTTGCACCCATTTTACCTTGAAAGTGATTAGGGTCTTAATATATTTTTTAAAGAAAAGCATCCTCCAGTATTCTGCATAGATCATCTGCTAAACTGGGCTGAAAGGGTAAAATTCACTTCAAAGAGAGACATAAAAGTGTCTTTTCTAAAGCTAAGATATCAAAGCTAGAGCAAAGACACGCAAGGTACAGCTCATCAGATGTTCAGGACGATGGGCTGCATGCCATTAAGAGGATATTTTTCTTTCCCTCAAATAGTTTCTGGGTAGATTGTGGAGAAAAGTACATATGTAATAAAGACATTAATTTTTACTTTACAAGGTAAAAGATCACAAAGGAAACAGCAAATGAGCTGAGCTGTTTATCACAGGGTTCCTATTAAAGAAGGAGATGGGAGGGAAAGCACTGCCCAAAGCAGCAGACAATTCCCTGATGGCTTGGACCCTGTTTAAGAGTCACTCTGGAAGCTGCAGAAATTAAGCTTTCTTATTTTCAAATTGTTGCCCGGTTGACTTTGCACCAGGTCGATGCAATGATCTGTATAATTGCAAACCCTTCCCTATTACTAGAGCCTGTCACTTTGGAAAGTGATGCCTGGGCTTCTGTCCAGAGTTTGTATTCACCTTAGTTTTTCAGGATATCTTACTCCATACAAGAAAGTACATTATGGTAAGGGAAAGAAAGTTTATATATGTGTGTACTGGGGCTAATGGGAAGCAAATTAGCATTAGATTTCAATGAGAGAAAGCAAACTTTTCCAAATAGAAGACAAATTTAGACTCTGTTTGTCTGCTTTGAAAAAGCAACATTTTTTTGGTGAGGTAATTGGGGTTAAGTGACTTGCCCAGGATCACACAGCTAGTGTCAAGTGTCTGAGGCCGGATTTGAACTCAGATCCTCCTGAATCCAGGACCAGTGTTTTATCCACTGCACCACCTAGCTGCCCCCAAAAAGCAACATTTTTAAAAGGTATGGTTGGTAGGATGTTAACATCCATGCTATGTCAAAGATCCACTACCTTCTACATTTCTTTCTAGACACATATTCACAGCACCCCCCCATCCTTTTATAACCTCAGAAAAGGACAATTAATTATAATCAAAACTAAATTACCAACATAGAGCAGAGTCCAGATGAGAGTATTTATATGTAATGCATTGTAGATTTTGATTCTAGAACTTTCTCTTAAGGTCACAGGTTCCAGCCATCTTCATCTTATCCTTGTGTGGAAAAGAGATACGTTTCTTCTGACTCATCATGGTCCCCTTTAAGTACATGTGACTTTTGATTAAATCTGTAAGGTTACAGTTTCAAAGGACTGTTCTTTAGTCAAAAGAAAATATACAGAAAGACTAAGAGAAGGGGATTTGAAAAGAGATCTGATATTCTTCATGCCCTCTGAAATATCTGCTTTTGTTGCTAATTATAATTCGTATTCTTAAAACTTTGCATTCTCAGAATAACTGCCAAATGAGCTCTTACTTTTTCACTTACATAAAGAGCAGTTTGAATGTACAGGAAATAGTATAAGAAGGTAAAAGGGAGAATTTACAGGAGTCTTTCCACTGTCCCTCTCTCCCCCATACACACACGCGCGCGTGCACGCGCACACGCACACACACATACACACACACACACACACACACACACACACACACACACACACAATGGAGCACCCTCTGCCCCAACAATTTCCCAGAATTTCTTCTTTTCCCTAGGAAAGTGGTATTAGAAGTTATTTTCTATGTGATGTTTATAATAATTAAAAACAGTCCTATAACAATAACTCTGCCTTAGGTGAGGGTCAGAAAACTGCACTACCATTCTTTTCTCTAGGTTTGTGGAAATAAAATAAACAAATTTTCTGAAGAGGAAATATTCCTTCTCTAGTCACCACCCTCCTTCCCTGTCCCTTATCCTTGTCCCTTCCATAGTCTGTTGAAAAATTATTTTGTCTGTCTTTAGTTGGGGGTGATGGAAATGTTATCTTTGTGTATTGAGATGAAAATCAGCACATTTAAGCAGCTTAGAAAGTATATAGGCCAATGCCTTTATTTTATAGATGATGAAAATGATCCTGAAATGGGAAATAACTTGCCCACGATTGTTGACCAAACAAGTGATAGAGCCCCAGTTAAAACCTAAGTTTTCTTATTTTCATTCTGGTGTTTTGTTTATTTTCTCATTAGACCACGTTGTCTCTGACTACACTTTACTAGGACTACATTGTGTTCCTAGGATGTGTTAGTGTCCTATCCCAGTCTAGGATAGCTTTTATTACTGGGGCATGATGGCACTGCCAATAAACATTAACATCATCTTCATCTTTTTTGGCATCTTCATTGTCATCATCATCATTATTATGCAAGAAGAGAAGTAGGTAAAGTGTGCTGAATTGCAGAGACCAGCTATGGTGGTACTGTCCAAGGTACTGAAATAGGCACTGGGTCCCCTTAAGCAAAAGAATTAAATAGGGCCATTTAAATACAGAACATGGCAAGAATTAAGGATGTAGAATCCCAACTGCAGTTAGAATAAGGTGGTATAACAAAGGTTCTTCTCAGCTGATAATAAGGATAGTGTTTCAAAAAATTCAGTATTTAACAGACTAACTGCAACCCTCTTTTCCCCACTTCATTTAACAGAGATTCAAATCATATATACTAGGCATTGTGCTAAGCTCCAGAAATATGAAGTAAAGACAAAAACAGTTTTTAGGAGCTTACCTTCTTTGTATATACTTTCAAGTAGAAGACTGAGAACCATATTCCAGGCATTATTAAAGGTATTGAGTTCAGTATTAATAATATGGTGATAAGATAGAAGGTTCTTTCCTTGAAATAATTTGATACACCGCATAGTATATTAAAGAAAAAACTAATTTTGGAGTCAGAGGATCTGGATTCAATTCTCAACTCTGTTATTTAACTTTGAGCAAGTCACTTAAACTCTCTAAGCTTCAGTTTCTTCATCTATAAAATAAGGGGATTGAACTAGATGAGTTCCAAGGGTCCTTCTAGCTCTAAGTCTATGATCTTATGATCTTAGGGAGGTAGAGAGAAAGAAAGAAAGCAGAGAGAAGAAGAGCTTTGATTCCAGTAAGATTTGGGTCAGTCATATCTATGCCACATAGCTATATTACCATGAAGAATATATCTTAATACTGCAAGTAACTAAGACTATTCTTCACAGATAAATTAACAATATGGAATGCCAGAGTTTTCAAACTTAGAAGTTTCCAGAGCAATGAAATCATGAGTCTAAATATCATCATCATCATCATCATCAATAATAATGGCAGACATATTTTGGTGAAAAATAAAAAGAGAGGTGGAGTTGGTTCAAATATGTAGGCAGCCATATACTTAACACTTCACAAAAATCATTAAATTAATCACACTCTTGGTTCATCTGATCTGCATATAATATTAACAATGCAAGAAACTATGCTAAGTACTGGAGAAGAAACAAAAATAAATGTTACCCCTCTCCTATGGGTTTTACAGTTTAGTGGGTGATTTCCAACCCATGCAATGAAACATCTATTACAAAACATTATCATAACATGAATTTTGAGCTATGGGTCAAATTATTAATTCTGTCTTCTTGATATGCACAGAAAATCAAATTACAGAGCAAGAATAAGATCCCCTGAACCACTAATTAAGCCATAGAAGTTCCTTATCCTTGCTCTAAGGTATTTTCTTATGGCTAATTTCAGTGTTGTGAATTTGTTTTGAATCAACCATATATAGTGCCTTCTAAAATGTGAACAGCAATTATGAGATTAAACATGGGCACTGTTTGGGTTTGGGGGGGGGGGTGCATGGTAACCCCACCCATGAATGCAAATAGCCTCAATGCCATAGTATTCAGCAATGGTGGTTTCGAGTGGTGAAAGTGGTGAAATGGCAGGCTTCCTCTCTCTCTACTCCTAGGCTACTTCATATAAGTCTATGGACTGCCTCTTTTTTTAACCAGAAAAAAACAGTATTTATGAAAATCATCTCCAGCAACTACCCACATAAAATCAGTTGAGATGCCAGAACAATGAAGCATAATGGGTTGACAGGAAGAAAGGGTGGTATGGTGGTATAGTGGGCTATGTGAGCTGTTGGAAAAATATGAGATAAAAAATATTTGGGACCCATTTGCTGGAAGGCTATTCATGGCTTTTTCCAAGTTAGCTTTAGTATCTCATACTATACAATTTAAACTGTGAAGCCTTGTACTCATGTCAAGTTGCTTCCCCATTCTATTAAAGACCTTCAATGAGTCATTCTTGACATATGTTGCAACATTCTGGACACTAGCTATTTCAAAAGACATTTGTGAAATAAAAGTCTCTCTCATCACCATGGATTTCTAGGAGCTATTGGTAATGCCATTTGATTTGCAAATTTATTTTTGGTTCATAAATTCTACCCATCACCTAGATTGGTAGGTGCATCATGCATGACATAAAACATTAGCAAGCAAAAAATAGCCCCACAAGAATCTCATTTTCTTTGTGCCTAAGGGAAGTTTTCTAACAAGAGTCAGCATGGAGATGGGGTTGAGGAAGGAAAAGAAAGAGGCTTCATAGTCAAAGAGGTTTCTAACAGCCACAGGGAAAAAAGAGGTAGAAATTGCATTCAGTTTAACCAAAGCATCAGGGCAAAAAGGCACAGGAAAATGAATCAGAGAAATCATGTCTGTTCAGAATCTGGGAATTAAAACATTGGTGTGAATAGAACAAATGTATTCCCATGTGTTAACAATGGACTAAAATCCAGGAAGCTTTCACAAATAAATAAAAGCTAATCATGGCAAAGAATGATGATGAGTGCACCTACTCATTTACATCATAGACCACCAGTGCCACAACCTCTTGCCTATTAAAATGAATTGCTAATCTGACTGCAGGATACAAAGGGAGATGGATTCCAACACTGTTCATTTGGAAGCTCCAACATCTCTTTCTGTGAAAAATTTGTGAAAAAAAATGAAGGTATATGATTATAAAGGAAATCACAACCATATTTAGCTAATCATAGGAATAAAAAAGACTGGAATTTATAGCTAGGGTTACATGGGTTAGTGTTTTTCCCCAAGGCCATTTTATATGTCTTTTTAGTGACCCAGCTTGGGTCACTAAACTTTAAAGGTACCAGGTCTACCTCAATATTACTTAGCTTTTTTTCCTTATGAGTGGACTCCTAGTCTTCTTTATCATTCTCCCCCAGTTTTGTTCTTAAGTATTCCTTTTGTATGGAAATAATCTACATTCCAATTCATCTCAACAGGTATTTATAAGCATATGCTATGATCTGGCATTATTCAAGGTGGTAAGGATAAAAAGGCAAAAATTGACCATGTCCTCAAGGATCTTATATCATAAAGAAATGGGGGTATAAATATAAAATATATACAAAATAAATATAAAACAGTTTAGGGGAGCACTAATAATAGCAGATATTTGAATAAGCATGTTTGTATTTGAATTTTACTTTAATGTCCTAGTTTAATTGTGACTTCCATGATAGGAGCCATGTCTTTTCTAATATTGAGCAGGAAACACAGTGGATAGAGTACTGAGTCTAGAGTCAGGAAGCCCTGAGTCTAAATTCAGTCTTGGATACCCAATAGCTGTGTAACCCTGGGCAAATCACTCAACTTTTCTGTCTCAGCATCCTCAACTATAAAATGAGGATTGTTCTACCCACCTCCTACAGTTGTCATGAGGATCAAATGAGATATTTCCAAAGCATTTAATACAATGCCTGGTATATACCAATTGCTTAATAAATTTTTGTTTTCTTGCTTGCTTGCTTCCTTACTCTCCTGGCAGCAAGAGATCAATATATGCTGTGAACTCACTGACTTATCTATGACATTATTATAAACAAAGATGTCAACTAGAGATACAGAAAGCAATATACATAGACACAATTGTGGTATCAGTCAGTTGGCTTAATTGAAAATGTTTTCCTTTGTCAAACATTTACTTCATAGGCCCTCAGCTCACTAACTCAACACACACTCAAATAGCAGTTCAGGTCCAGACATGGCTGGCTTATGTTCTCTTTAGAATTCTAAGAGTAATCTTGAAGTGCTTGGGTGGTTTTCTAATACTTTTTCTCAGATACCATCATTTGGTATGTTTCTCTAACATATTCTGACCCATCAACTTCTTCCTTATGACTTGGTCTCTGTACTTTTCATTCTGAGTACTCCCTTCTAGACACATTCTATCTTACAATATGACCATCCTAAAATGTGTCCCCCCACACCTGAACACAGTGCTCATGATGGGATCTGACCAGAGCAGAGAACAGACAGCAAAGCAACCACCACCATAATCCTGGAAATTAGATTTATCTTGAAGAACACTAGAATAGCATAGAATTTTTTATTTTCGTGTCATGCAGGGGACTCATTTTGAGTTTGCAGTCTGCTACCCCCCCCCAGGTTTTTTTAAAATATCAATTATTTTTAGATATCTTCTTAACTTCTCTATGAAGTTGATTTCTTGAACACAAATGAAGGACTTTACATTTATGTCTATTAAATTTAATCTTATGAGGGGTAGCCCATCACTTTCTCCTCTCATAATCTTTGTGAATTCTGACACTGATCCAACATCTTAGCTTTGCCTCCCAGTTTGGGATTATCTACAAATTTGACAAGCTTTCCATTTGAGTCTTTATTTGAGTCACTCTAACAATGATAAAATGCACAAAACCAAAGACAGATCCCTGGATTACTCCACCTGAGATCTTCCACAGTACAACTAATCCAATAATTG
Organism: Dromiciops gliroides; assembly: GCF_019393635.1. Taxonomy (NCBI): domain Eukaryota; kingdom Metazoa; phylum Chordata; class Mammalia; order Microbiotheria; family Microbiotheriidae; genus Dromiciops; species Dromiciops gliroides. Next base: position 319,739,944 of record NC_057863.1, on the reverse strand, counting down.
TTTTTGGTCTAATGGTTCTGAATTCATGTTTGCCATAAAACCTGCCTCCTTCCATCTTGTTCATTAGAATCTACTCTGTTAATAGCATTTCTTTGATCTACTTGTTTTATAAGCAAGCCAAAAATGAAATAATATGAAATCTGTTATAACCTGTTCTTTAATAAATCACATTTGTTATTGGTTATAACCATTTATCTATCTGGAAATATTCACAGACATGTTCTCTGCAAAATCACTAATGATCTCTTTGTCCAACTTCCTTTTTTAGTCTTCATCCTTCTTGACTTCTCTTCAGCTTCTGATTTTATTGATCACCCCTTCCTTCTGGATAATCTCCTTTCCCTGGGTTTTCATGCCACTGATTGTACATGGTTTTCTTCCAACTTTCCAGGCCTATTTTTCTTGATTACAGATTCATCATTCATATTCTATCACCTATGTGTGAATATAAATACTGTAGGCTTCTGTTCTTGGCCCTCTTGTATTTTCTCCCTAAACTCTCCATTAGTGTTCTCATCAGTTGCCATGGATTTCATATCATCCTTATGCAGATGACTCCTAAATCCATCCCTCATATCTCTTTCTTGGGCTCTAGCCCTGCATCAACAAGTACCTCCCCAATATTTCTACTTCCTGGAATATCCTATAAGTATCCCCAACTTAACATGTCCAAAACAGTACTTGTTATCTTACCCAGTAAACTTACAATTCTTCCTAATTTCCCTATTTGTAGAAATGGCATTGCCATTTTTCTAGCTACCCATATTCCTAACATAAGATTCATCCTTGACTCACACTCTTATTTACCACAACCCTGTCCAATCAGTTTCCAAGTCTTTCCAATTCTACTTCCTTAATATTACTCCCATCCTTCCCTTACCTCTATTCACACCACAATCTTAATCCAGGTCTTCATCATCTGTCACCTTGAATGTTGCAATAGTCTCCTAAGTGGCCTCTGAATCCGGTCTCTCCCCTCTCTTATATATCCTTCACATAGTTTCCAAATTTATATTTCTAAAGCCATTAGCAAGTAACTTAACTATTCTCAACTTCAACTGCCTCATCTTTAAAATGTAAAAAAAAAAATCATAATACCTCCAGAACTTACCTCACAGGGTTATTGTGAATGTCAAATGAGATAACATGCATAAAGTATTTTTAGCAACATTAAAGTACTATCTAAATGCCAGCTATTGTTCCAAATACATGCCCTAGGAATGCAGCAGATCTCTCTATGATTTATGTCATGTTGACAAATAACAATCTCCATTGTGTCACATCTAACTCTCTCTAAAATCCTGCTACAGCTTAGAATTGTCTTAAGCCTTTTCAGATTTTTTTCTTCTTTATTTTCTCCTCCAACCTTCTATCCCATTTTAAAGGTAGGCTTCATTTTCCTGATAACCTGAAAACTTGAGATTGTTCCTCCAACCCTTTCACCTTCTTTAAATCACCTGTTAGTTTCCCAATCTACCTTTCTCTTCTGAAATCTTTCCTTTCAAATGTGTACTTTGTGTTCACTTCAATATTCCTTGAAGCTCCCGTGAGAGATGAATATCGTACGTTTTCTACAAGTTATTAACAAATTTGTCCATCAGGTAACAGATGATGAAGGCCTTGTTTTGCATAGTTATGGGGTAAATAGAGAAGGGAAGGATGGGTGATAATAAGGGTGGAATCAACAAGACTTGGCAACTGATTGGACAAGCTAAGATGAGTGAGAAAGAATCAAGGATGAATCCTAGAAATTGTTTGTTGTTGCTCTCAATGGCAATTCACACAGCTTACTTTCTCATCATACTGCCTGGTAAAATTGCTCTTCCCATTCTCTATGGTGGGAAGTCTACAGTGTGAGAATACCCAGAAAGTTTTACTTTATTAAGGGCTTCTTACTTGTATCGAGTATCTGCCTTGGTTGGTAATAAGCACATTCCTTCCAAGACCTAATGCAATCCTAACTCGTTCCATGCTGTACTCTAGGAATTCAATTACTAGCAAGTTCCTAGATAATTGGATCTAATTGCCCACCTCTTTTTTCTTCTATTCCCCCATCTTGAAATTCTCTGGCATACAATGTGTCCAGCCCCGCGCTAAGTAGTGCAGGGAATTTCAAAGGGATATGTGTTGTTTCTTTTCTCAAAGAGCCTACCATTTTCCATACTTCCAACATCATTTGCCTGCTAAATTAAGTCTGAATTTAGCCTAGCACTCATCTTCTACAATATGATCATATCTAACTTCCAGGCTGAAGTCTCATGACTTCCTTACACAAACATTTTTTTCTTTGAAGACACTTTGTCCTCTTTGCCTCTGTATCATTTTTCCTAGCTGGAATGCCCCCTCCACTTATCAGCATCTTGGATATCTTTATTGCACAAAGTCAAAAGCATAACAGATTCCTTCTTCCTTGCCACTCCTGTGCCACTTTATACTACTCTTAATGGCCTGCTTATTAATTTTTATTATGTTATTTTGTGTAGATGTCCTATATCCCCCCCAGTAGATGATGCCCTTTGAGGGCAGGGACTGTGTCTTGTTCATCTTTGTATCTCCCACAGTCCCAGGACAATGACTTGAATACAGCATGGATCCAATAAATATTTGTTGAATGAATGAAATCATTACTTTTGTTGTAATCTCGAAAGTACAAAGCTACAGGTAGAGTGTTAAGGAAATGGTTTCTATACCTGAAAGGGCAATTAATTTCCTCTCTGGTTATCACTATTTCTCGGGCTTCAGCTCTATAATATGTGGTTAGAAGAACACACATACACACACATGCACATATATATGTACACACAAAAACACAGATATAGTCTGTCTTCCCCAATAAAAAAAGTTAAAATGTCATAAAATGATTGACCTAAAAAGTATGTTGAGAAGTCATCTATTGTACTTTTCATCCTGGATACACAATTCTGTGAATTGCCAAGGTGGAAATAGAGGTCAGATTATATAGATAGAGATAGCAATCCATGGGATAGTATTGGCAAAGGTCCTCAAAATACCTTTGGAATTATTGCCATTTGAGTCACTAAGGAATTATATAATAAAGGTGAAAACTTCATCTCCAGAAGACCACTATGACAATAGCGATATTCTTACTAAAAGGAAACCTTCTGCCCTCTAGTTAATAGGAATTGGTTTATCAAATGGGCAGCAGAGAGAGGGAGGGGGGAAGAACATGAGGATCATAGGGATATGGTTAAAGGCAGTCAGGGGACTTGAGAAGAGAGGAACATTGCCAGAGGAGGGCACAAGACAAACTTTCTCCTCTGAATTTTACCTACAGCTTGGTCCGGAAGTCAATTAGCTATCCCATTGTAAAAGGTCCCCAGGGAAGAATAGTCCAGTTTTTCATTGTCTGTGCAGTGGCATTATTTCAGAAACAAGGGCACTATGGAAGTACCTAGCTATGCAATAATTGCAGGCAGGCTTCCTGAACTCAATGGCTAGGAAAAGGCTGCTAAATTTTTACACCAAATCTGAGCAGCTGCTCAACCCGGATATTTCAGAACCATAACTTACACTTGGCTATGAATGCATATGTAATTAAACTCAGCAACTTTATGAACTAGAAGCTCAGCCATTGCCCAGTTTTATCCACCCCTTTTTCTATAAAATAGAGAACAAATTAACCAGCATCCAAGGGAGCCTGGGTGAACATTAAAAAAAGACAACAAGATTGATAAGGCTGCAATTTGCCAGTTTCCCAAACTACTAACAATAATAGCTAAAAATCAATTTGAGCTTTCCTTTAATGATCTACCCCTGTTGTTAAAAAAGAAACCCCTAAGTCATTCTCAATCACCTGAGTGAAGTGCTTTGCCTCTTGTAATTTTTATTCCTTTTTGTAAAACACCTCAGCTACTAGCATCAATAGATGCCAACATGTCAGTCTGGCAGAGAACTTTTACAAATTTTTTTCTTTTTTAAAAAGTTAGGAGCTCAGGGGCAGCTAGGTGGTGCAGTGGATAAAGCAATGGCCCTGAATTCAGGAGGACCTGAGTTCAAATCCAGCCTCAGACACTTGATACTTATGAGCTGTGTGACCCTGGGCAAGTCGCTTAATCACTGTTGCCCCATCCAAAGAAAAATTGGATCTCAATAATCAATGTACATGAGCATCTTTATGTATGAAGAGCAAAAAAGGAGGATTGTATGTAAAACTGAATTTATGTTACATACAGCTTTTTGAGTGTCTATTATATTTAACACAATAGTAATAAAATTGCCCTGCCAGGGACCCCTTCTGAATTTTTGCTTACTTCTGAGTATTCTTTATTATATTGGTTCTATTCCCTTTTCTGTATCTTTATCACTATCCACAAATTTATTCCCCCACAAACTCCAATGCAAGTTCTCCTTTCCAACAAATAAATATAATTTAAAAAAAAATAACATATTGGCCATTCCTGAAAATGTATGTCTCATTTTTTTCCAGTGTATTTTATATATATAGGGAACTAAATCAAATTTATAAGAACCCAAGTCATTCCCCAATTGAGAAATGGTCAAAGGATATGAACAGGCAGTTTTCTGATGAAGAAACCAAAGCTATCTATTCCCATATGAAAAAATGCTCTAAATCTCTAATGATTAGAGAGATGCAAATAAAAACAACTCTGAGGTACCACCTGACACCTATCAGATTGGCTAAAATGACAAAAAAAAGAAAATAATAAATGTTGGAGAAGCTGTGGGAAAATTGGAACACTAATCCATTGTTGGTGGAGCTGTGAACTGATCCAACCATTCTGGAGAGCAATTTGGAATCATGCCCAAAGGGCGATAAAGCTGTACATACCCTTTGACCCAGCAATACCACTTTTGGGTCTTTTTCCCAAAGAGATCATGGAAGGGGGAAAGGGACTCACATGTACCAAAATATTTATAGCTGCTCTTTACGTGGTGGCAAAGAATTGGAAGTTGAGCGGGTGCCCATCAATTGGGGAATGGCTGGACAAGTTGTGGTATGTGAATACAATGGAATACTATTGTGCTGTAAGAAATGATGAGCAGGAGGAGTTCAGAGAAACCTGGAGGGTCTTGAGTGGGCTGATGATGAGTGAGATGAGCAGAACTAGAAGAACATTGTACACAGTAACATCAACATTGAGTGTTGATCTACTGTGATGGACTATATTCTTCTTACCAATGCAAGGGTACAGAAGAGTTCCAGGGAACTCGTGATGGAAGAGGATCTCCAAATCCAGGAAAAAAAAAAAAAGAACTGCGGAGTATAGATGCTGAATGAACCATACTATTTCTTTTGTTTTTGATGCTGTTGTTTTTTTTTTCTATTTTGAGGTTTTCCATCATTGCTCTGATTTTTTTTCTCTTATAACAGGACTAATGCATAAATAGGATTAATGTTATTATGTGTGTATATATATATATAACCTATATCAAATTACCTGCTGTCTAGGGGAGGGGGAAGGGAGGGGAGGGAGGGAGAAAAATCTGAAATTGTAAAGCTTGTATAAACAAAGGTTGAGAACTATCTTTACATGTAATGGAAAAAAAATAAAATACTTTATTAATTTAAAAAAAAGAAGTGTATTTTATAGTCTTCACAGTCAGTTCTCTGGTGCAGTGCCCTACACACAATAGTTGTTTAATAAATGTTCATTGAAATGAAATAATGGGAGGAAAGAAGAGCAAGGTAGCATAAACAACTGGAATTCACTGATAATTCTCCTCCAAAATCTAATATTATTTTATTTTTTCCAATTACATGTAATGATAGTTTCATTTTTGTAAGATTTTGAATTCCAAATTTTTCTCCCTTCCTCTCTTCCCTCCCCCTTCCCTAAGACAGCAAGCAATTTGATTATACATATGCAATCATGTTAAACATATCTCCATATTGTTGTTGTTGTTTGTCCTTCATTCTCTCTCTCTCTCTTTTTTTTTTTTTGGTAAGGCAATTGGGGTTAAGTGACTTGCCCAGGGTCACAAAGATAGTAATTGTTAAGTGTCTGAGGCCAGATTTGAACTCAGGTCCTCCTGAATCCAGGGCCAGTTCTCTACCCACTGCACCACCTAGCTGCCCCTGTCCTTTATTCTCAAAGAAGACCATGACATCAGGGTGACGTCATGACTTTCACTGAATTGGATTTAAGTGATGGAGGTTTGTGCAAGGTCACCAACCTCACTTTCCCCCCAATATTCTCCAACATCTATCATTTTCCTTTTGTCATAGTAGCCAATCTGGTAGATGTGAAGTGGTAGCTCAGAGTTGTTTTAATTTGCATTTCTCTAATCAATAGTGATTTAGAGCATTTTTATATGACTATGTATAACTATACTTTTGTTTTGTTTTGTTTTGTTTTGTTTTTGGGGGGGAAATGAGGGTTAAGTGACTTTCCCAGGGTCACACAGCTAGTAAGTGTCAAGTGTCTGAGGCTGGATTTGAACGCAGGTCCTCCTGAATCCATGGCCGGTGCTTTATCTACTGTGCCACCTAGCTGCCCTCAGCTATACTTTTTAAATCTGAAAACTGCCTGTTTAAATCCTTTGACCATTCATAAATTTGGGGATGACTCACTGAGAATTCTAAAAACTAACCTTATGCAATTTTCTTAACCACCTTCCAATCCAAATCTTCAGCCAGAGTCAATAAGAGGCAGCAAAACAATCTGAAAGTCTGTACATATTCATTCTGTCCTTTGGTAGAAGTGGAGCTATGATCTATTGTGTCAGCTGGCAAATATCATTATAACACTTACTGTGTACCTACTATGTACAGGACCTGTACTAGTAAACTGTATTATAGATAGTAAGTACTCAATAAAGGGTCCTTGGGTTATAAAGCAAGAGAAGATAGAGGCCATATGATACAATCCATTTCTTGTCCAGACAGAGAAACTGAGACCCACGAAGGTTAGATAATTTGCCCAATGTCACACAGCTAGTGAGCATCAGAGATGGCATCTAAACCCAACTCCTCTGACTCCAGAACCAATGTTCCTTTGCTGAATGAATGATTAGGGCAAGGATTATAGTTCAAGACCTAAAAAAGACCTTAGAAGTAGTCTAGTTCAATAGCCTCCTGGGAGAGAGGGAGAGAAGAAATGGGTATGGAATGATCATTTCATTGATGTCGAGAACTCCCATTGTGCAAACCCACTCCACTGATATAGATTGGCTGCTGATTCATAACTTATGGTTTTTAAAAAGTTGCACGGGGGTGGAAGTAGAGTAGTTAGGTGACAGGATATATAGAATCAAGAAGACCTAAGTTCAAATCCAGCCTCAAACATCTATTAGTTGTATGATTCTGAACAAACTACTTGACCTCTGTTTGTCTCAGTTTCCCCATCTGTAAATTTGGGTAATAATAACACTTATCTCAGGCTTGTTGTATCAAATTTACATACATGCATACACACACACACATATATATTGTGTATGTATATATATATGTACACACACATAAATATACATATACATTGCATGTATATGTATATATGCATATCGTATGTATATGTACATGTTTGTGTACATGTGTATGTGTATATGTCTGTGTGTCTGTGCAATGTGACAGACACTGTGCTAAGCACGGAGGATACAAAGACAGTTCTAAAAAAATCTCTTCCTACAAAGAGCTCATGTTCTAATGGGGGAGACAATATGTAAACAACAATGTACAAACTGATTATTGACTTCTGGGGATGTAGCCAAGATAGTAGAGTTGAAAAAGCACTCATTTGAGCTCTCCCAACATTCTCTTCCAACCAACTTTAAAATAACTGCTCAGATTGAATTCTGGAGTATCAGAGCCAACAAGATATCAGAATGAGACATTCTTCCAGCCCAAGATAACATAGGAGGTCAGAAAGAGGAGGAGGCTGACCCAGAGTCCATGTGGATGAAACACCAGTGGTGGGACCAGCTGGTAGAAACAGAAGCAGCAACAACTTTAGGAGTTTTCAAGCCAGAGATAGTAAGGGAATCTGGCAACTGGACATAAAGAGATAACAGGAAAAAAAACAAAAAACAGGCAGGGTGGAGCCAAGATGGCGGAAGAAAGGGTGTGACTCTCCCAGCTTTGGAAAACCTGTCCACATATCTCCAAAAATAATGCAAAACGACACTCTTCGAGCAGCATAACCCACATAAGAACAGAGTGAGACTCTTTTCCAGCCAAAGACAGCTTAATTAGGTGACTCAGATCACATGCTATTCAGGCTGAGAGAGGAGCTCAGTTCATGGAGCAGGACCAGCCTGGAGCAGGAAGCGGCTCCAACCAAAGCCTCAGAATCTTCAGCTGCTTCTTCTGAAGCTCAGCTCATGCACTGTGAGGAGGTCCATAGGTTGCAGGGAATAGCTGTCATCTCTCCTGGAACTGGGATGGGGAGCCTACATTCTGAACCAGCAAGCAAAGTTAAAGAACAGCCACCCAGTGGGGGAGGAGCACAGACACGCCAAGGTTCCAACCATAGAGAATCAGATTTCAATCAGACTTCTGTTTCTGAGTCAAAGAAAAAGTGGTTCGTGGTTACTCACAGGCCAGTCAGGCTGAGAAAAAGCCCAATTACCCCCTGGGCAAAGCTGTAGCTTGGAACAGTGTGTCCTGGAAGCAACGCTATACTTTAAAGAAGTTAAAAGCCAATAAGCAAGGGATCAAGATGAGTAAGCAGAAAAAAATAGCAGACCACCGAAAGCTGCTTTGGGGCAAGCTAAATCAGAATACACCCTCAGAAGAAGATAATAACAAAGTTAAAGCTCCTGCATCCAAAGCTTCCAACAAAATGAATTGGTCTCAGGCCTTGGAAGTGCTCAAAAGGGACTTTGAAGAGAAAGTAGGAGAGATAGAAGGAAGATTTAGAGAGGTGGAAGAAAGAATGGAAAGAGAAATGAGAGTGATGCAGGAAAGTCATGAGAAAAAAGTCAACAGCTTGGAAAGCCAAATGGAAAAGGAGATTTAAAAAAAAAATCTCTGAAGAAAATAATTGCCTAAGAATTAGGATTGGAAAAAATGGAAGCTAGTGTCTTTATGAGAAACCAAGACACAGTAAAGCAAATCCAAATGAATTTTAAATATATAGGGCAATATGAAATATCTTCTTGGAAAAACAGTTGACCTGGAAAATAGATCCAGGAGAGATAATTTGAAAATCATTGAACTAACTGAAAACTATGACCAAAAAAAGAGTTTAGACGCCACCTTCCAGGAAATTGTCAGAGAAAATTGCCCTGATATAGAAGTAAAATAGAAATTGAAAAAATCCACCAATCACCTCCTGAAAGAGATCCCATCATAGTATATCATTAACGTAAAGTTCAAAATCAAGAAATAAGGTGGGAAAATAAACTAGTAACAAAAAAAGAATCTGACCACAAAAATTACTATGGTGATAAGGAAGACTAAGACACAAACTTATAAGACAATGAATTCAAAACACCTACAAGCAGAACCTCAAAGACAAATAGGAATTGAAAAAAGCCCAACAAGAATTCCTGAAAGAGCTAAAATTTGATTTTCAAAATCAAGAGCAGTAGAGGAAAAATTAAGTAAATAAATGAAACTTTAAAAAGAAAATTATGAAAAGATAATTAAGACTCTGGTAAAAGTGGCACAAAAATACTGAAGAAAATTACAACTTAAAAAACAATAGGCCAAATGCAAAAGGGTATGCAGAAATTCTGCAAATTGAAGTGAGCTAAACCAGAGAACATATACACAGTACTATATGTATATATGTGTATATACTGTCATGGCTTTATCCTAAGAATTAGCATACCAATGTGACAGACTCCTAAATTTTTGTCACCTGCCATGACCTCTACACAGGAGGAGAGATGCTCAATATATACTTGTCAATTGGTTTTGTTTTATAGATGAAATGTAAAATACTTGTAGATTGTGACTCAGCACTCTGTGAGACACAACTGAATATAATTATAAATCTTTCAAGAATTTCAGGTTTCAAGACATTGTATCCCACTAAGAGTGAAGACCCACATAGTACAACCTTTTAAAGTCAACCTTTGGTCCAAGTTTAATATGCAAAAATCAAAAGAAGAGGAAATTCCTGACCTCTCATGGAACGGAGAAAGTCCCATAGTACATTTCTCTGGAAAACTCAGCTCTGGTCTTTGTCTAGTGAGTTCAGTGATGAAACATCATTTATTTTTGGTCTTCCAAGAACAAACTAAAACAATAATTCCAACTTTATAAGTTCTCACCATGAAAATAACAGACATAGCATTTTTAAGCTGTTGTGTTTTCCAATCCCTGCAGGCCAATTAAACCCTTTCAAAGCCTCAGTGCAAACTAGAAGGTTAATTAAGATGTCTGATTTAGGGGAAAGGAGAGAGACTAAACTACAAAATTTATGTAAGTACAAGTATGCCATTAACTGCCTTTGAATCAACACTTAATTAACAGGGAATATAGCTCAGCACCCTCCTAGTATTCCATCTCTATTCATACACACTGGACCACAGGCTCCAAAGTCTCACTCCATCATGTGAGACCCAATTACAGAGTTGAAGGTTCTTTCAGGACTAGTTAAAGTCTTTGTGTACTCCCAAAGTGCTCTGTGTGGTCCCTCTACCTCAAGATGCCCACTCTCTTCATTTTGTCTCTGTGTTGTCCAAGGAAGGCTACTTGCTGAACCCAGACCTCTTTACCCCACCTAAAACCCTAAAACCTTACTCCCACCTTCTTCTCCAACAAGACCCATGTAGTAGTGTCACCTAAGGCTACCAAATGAGATTATTATTGAATTGATTAATTATCTGTTGAAGAGGTGGGATATATTGTCATATAGTGGAAAGAGGGTGAACTAAGACACTGGAATTCTGAGTTCTAATTCTTGATTTGACACTAACTTGATCAATTAATTTTAAGGAAGTAATTTCCTCTCACTAGACCCCTATTTCCTCACCATAAAATGATGGGATTGAACTAGATGACTTCTAAAGTACTTTGGGGCTCTAATGTGATATGAATCTGTAGTTTTTGGTGTTTTTTTTAACCTTTTCCAGGAAAGATTTGCATTTTAATGGAGATCCTTTAGACAATCCATTTTTTTATTTAATAAACTTCAATCATTAATTGTTTTTTTTCTTGTTAAGGTGATGTGCTAGGCTTTGGGGAAAGGAAGAAAGGAAGGAAGGATGAAAAGATGAAGGAAGGAGGGAGAGAGGGAGGGAGGAAGGAAGGAAAGAAGGAAGGAAGTGAGAAACAAAAGAATAAGGAAAGAAAAGACAGAAAGAAGGAAAGAGAAAAGAAAGAAAAGATGGAAAGAAAAAAGAAAGGAAAGTGTGGAAGAAAGGAAGAAAGAAGGGAAGGAAGGAAAGAAGGAAGGAAGGGAGAAAGAAAAGAAAGAAAGAAAAGAAAGAAATTAAAGAGGGGAAGAAAGGAAAAATGAAGGGAAAAGGTAAAGCAGAAAGGAAGAAGGAAAAAGGAAAGAAGAAAGAAAAGAAAGAGATTAAAGAAAGAAAAAGAAAGAAGGGAAGGAAGGAAAGTTAAAGAAAGAAGAAAAGAAAAGAAGGAAGGAGAGGAAGAAGTAAAAGAGATGTGGTGCAGTAATAATGTTAGTGATGGTGGTGATGGTAGCAGTAGTAGTAGTTGATGGGAAAAAACATTAGGGTGTTCATTCTCCACAGGTCTGTCTCAGAAAGTATTTTAAAAACAAACCAATCTCTGATTTAGTTTAGGTCTAGAGTAGACCCCACAGTGCTTGTAGATTTCTTCACCCTAATCCCCCAGGACATCCCCGATGGTTCCAAAGAACATTCATTCAGAATATTCAGGCCAAGTTTAAGCTTCTTTATATTAGTAAGAGTTGTGCACAAATTATAAAAGTATAGAATCTTAGAGTTGAAAAGGGCCTTAGATATTGCTTAGTCCACTTTCCCATCAGTAGCAGGTATTCTTTCTTCACCTTTCAGCCTTTGTTTAACTTTCAGAAACAAGGAACTTATTTCTGCGCAAGTTTGTTCCTTTCTTTGACAGTTGTAGTTGCTGAAAGGTTCTTTCTCGTGTTGAGCAGAAATCTGCTTCCCTTCATTTTCAACCCTGTTCCAGTTCAGTTAGGGATTTGAGGGGGAGATACTGTTTATATTCAATAAATCCTGAACTCAGTTACTCCCACTGCAATTTAATGATAGTTCAACAAGCCTGTAGGGAAGAGAGAACAAGTAATATGGGAGACATAAGTACATCATCCAACATGCATCTAATCCAAGAGATACAAGGCAAGAGGATCTGTATTTGAGCCTTGCGTTTTTTCATATTCAGGAATAAGCAAACTATATGTACCAGGCTAAGGTTAACATGAGAAGCAGCCAGAGGTATTGGATAGAGGGTATGCCTTGGATTCAGGAAGATTTGGGGTTCACATTCTACCCTTGCTACATATAGCTATGTGCCCCTGGGCAAATCATTTAATTTCTTAGTGCCCTGGGGCAACTATCTAAAACTATGTTTCAAAGCTGATTTTAATGCACATTAGTAGAGGGAGTTTCCAGTGGAAAGATTTCTCTAATTTATGTTCAGACCCCCCTCAAAAGGCAGTAAGAAAATCCCCTCACACATATTGATACATTAATTTAGTCATTCCAGACCCTAATTCACATCTAGATTGGCAAAATTCTTTTGGTTCTGTGGTAAGGCACTTTTTGAAGGAATCAGTTAATTATACTATTTTTGTCTGTATCACACCACACACACACACACACACACACACACACACACAACGATGGACACACCTTCTGAGCATTGTGGTAAAAAGTTTTAACAGTCGGTTAGATAATGGAGAGATGCCAGTTTTTTTTAGGACCACCCTTTTGGGGAGGAGACCAACAGCATGAGATACGCACACCAGTCTGCCTGCGACGCACGCCAGATTGCCTGCTGAGCACTCGACTTCTAGGGTGCGAGCTTAAAAGGCAAGGAGAGAACGGAAGTGGGGCTTTTTTCCTGCTCCGCTGGTCTCCTGGCTGCGCTGCACAGACAGATGCGGACTGGAGTTTGACTCCGCCCGGCTCTCGGTTAACAGCACGCGCTTGACTCGGTCTCTCGCCCCAAAGGTGGCCTTGGGTTATGGTGAGTTTTATACAGAATATAGACTAAGCCTAGACTTAAGACAATTTGTATTGTATTTCTACTTTCCTATCCTTCTAATCAACATCACCTTGTGACTACCATACAATAAAAGCTCTAACTAGAAAACCAGAAGCTTCTTCCATTTACTAGTCTGGGAGATAAATTAAGGGAAAGGTTAAGTAGGGGAGATTTATGATCTAATATCCAATTTTAATCTCACAGCATGGAGAAAAGGTCCAGTTACTAGCCTGGATCAAACTCATCAAATCTCAATACTACCTTCTGAAGCAACAAAGAACAAGGCTTCTCCCTCTTCCACATAACCGTCCTTCAAATATTTAAAGATGCCTCTTTGTGTCCTCTTCTCCATGAATATTCTCAGTCTGCTTCATTATTCCTTTTCCTTCTATGATCTTCTAAAGACAAAAAGAAGTTATCTCATTTCATTAATTTCTTTTCTTTTCATATCATCCTTTCTAAATATCCCCCATCCAGAAAACTGTCTTTTATAAAAAGAATTAAAAAGCAAGAGACAAAAAGGCAGTTCCACAAAATCAATCAGCATATCAATCATGTCTGACAGTATATGTAAGATTCTACACCCATAATCTCTACCATTTCTGCAAACAGAGAGAAGTCTATTTTCTCTACTCTTCTCCTAGACCAAACTTGTTCACTACAATTACACATTGTTCAGTTTCACTTTTTTTCTTCCTTTTCAAAGCACTTTTCTTACAAAAACTCCATGAAATAAGTATTGAAGGCATTATTAATCCCATTTTGAGAAGAGGAAAACTGAGACAGAGTAGTTCTTTCACTTGTCAATTAACCCATGAAATATAATATGGCTTAGTAGATAGAAAGCTGGTCTAATGGTGAGAAAGATCTGAGTTCAAGATCTACCTCTGATTCATTTTTGAGTATGTGATCCTGGATATGTCATTTTAACCCCTCAGTGTTCTAGTTGCAGAGAATTTGCCTAGATTCATTGGCAGAGAATTTCCTCATCTAGGAATGTCCTGTGCCACTGAAAACACAGGTCCACTTGTTAACCCTAAACATTTGAGGAGAAAGGGGGTCAAGACTTGAACTCAGGTCCTGACTACGAGTCTGTCCTTTGACTTTTCCACTATACTGTGTATTAAAGATTTAGAGCTGGAAGGAAATTTTGAGATCATCTAGTCCCATCCTGTCATTTTATAAATAAGGATACGGTGGTCTCCAAAAGTAAAATGACTCCCCCAAAGGTAAAACTGGTGCAAGAGTAAAATCTCAAGCTTCTGACTTAAAATCCAGTGTTCCTTTTATAAACTATGCTGCTCATATGTTATAATTAATCTTATTGGTTTCAGCTTAGCATTTTAACCTGTCAAGATAATTTTGAATCTTGATTCTATCATCGAGAGTAATAACTACCCACCCTAGCTTTGAATCATCTACAAATTTGATAAGCATGTCTTCTATGTCTTCAAGTTATTGATTAAAATGTTGAACAGGACAGGGCATATTCATAAACCCTTGTGAGTATGAATGGGCATTTATGTTTCTTGTCAAAAATTGGGCACCCTTTGACTATTTAATGAAGCAGAGCATGACTGGATCTGGATAAAGAAAGGCAGCTGCCCAAGGTGCTGATTTTAAAGGTGTTAGGAAGCCCAGGACTGGATCTCTCAAGAAAATCTCCCACCTATGACCAGATACTTGAAATTTCTTAATAGACCAAATGATAATTAGAGAACAGGCTTAAAATTCAAGTACCCTTATAAGAGATGACAGAGTTGCTGTATTCCTCTGGAAGTTATAAATGATACACGTTGTTTTCTTGACAGTACATTTTTACAGATAGAGAGGGACAGGGGTGACATAGGAGAAAAGGGAATAGAAAATTGGGACTTTTGCCCCTGAATCAAAACTTCACCTACTTTACAATTGTGCCCAACTAAAGATAATTCACTGGTCACTATAACTACAAATTGGGGGCTCTTTCTATTCTATGAACCTTGGGCTTTCCTTCCCATTTCTAATAGCATAGTCTGTCAGACTGCATTTGTCAGGTATCTATTATTTGTTGAGCACTCTAGGGAGAGAGAAAATAAACAGCAAAACATTTTTGTCTTTGTGAAATGTACTTGTCCTGTTGGGAAGATAGGACCAAAACATACAAGAGAAAGAAAGAAGAAAGGGAAAAAGGAATGAAAGGAGGAAGAGAGGAAGGCAGGAAAGGAGGGAAGGAGGTAAGAAGGAATGAAGAAAAGGAGGGAGGGAGAAAAGGAAGGAAGAAAAGAAAAGAGGGAGGCAGGGAGGGAGGAGGAAGAGAAGGAAGGAGGGAAGGAAGAAAAAGGAGTGGAAAGGAAAGGAAAAAAGAAGGAAAAAAAAGAAAAGAGAAAATTGACCTACTATAAACAACCAGGTATTATGTAAGTCCTTGGGATACAAATATAAAAATAAGGATATATGTGAGAATTATCAGCATAGAAAGGATGATTGAATCCACTGGAGCTGATGAGAGCATCAAGTGAAGTAGTACAGAGGCAGAGAAGAGGAATCAGAATGAAGTCCCATGGGACACCCAGGGTTACTGGGCATGACCTGGATAAAGAACTAGCAAAGGAGAATAGTTATCTGCAAATAAATTTTAAAAAGAAAAAATCTTTTTAAAAGGAAAGAGAACCAATGAAGAAAACATTTTTAGCAATACTGAGCATTTTAGATGCTGTTTTTACACTATGGAGATACTTAATAAGCATGACATGACTACTAAATTCAGTTAGTTAGTGAATAAGCATTTATTAAGTGCTTACTATGTGCCAGGGACTGTGCTTAGTACTGGGGATAGAAAAAAAAGCAAGAATGCAGTTCCTGCTCTAAGAAACCAGACAGTCTGCTGGAGGAAACCACCCATGAATAATTAGGTACATAAAAGGTAGGTACAATGCAAATGGAAGGTAGAGGAAAGAGACTAGAGGAGGAGAGGAGCTGCAAAGGCCTCCTGAAATAGGTGGGATTGAAGCTCAGCCCTGAAGAAAGCCAGGGAAGCCTAAAATCAGAGGTGTGCAAGGAGAACTTTCCTGTTGTTGGCAAGGGTCAGTGAACAGGCACAGGTTGGGAGAGAGTTATGTTGGAACAACTGCCAGGAGACCAGATTAGCTGGGGTGGGAGGTGGGGGGCAGAGCCTAAGAAGTCTGGAGAGGTAGGAAGGCCCAGATGGTGAAGACTTTTCAATGACACATAGGATTCTATATTGGATCCTAGAGGCAACAAGGGGCCCATGGAGCTTCTTGAGTTGGGGGTTGGCATGGCTGGACCTGCCCTTTGGGAAGATGAGCTGAGTGGCTGCTGAGGAGAGGGTACCCTGGAGGGCAGAGAGACTTGAGGCAAGAAGACCAGCTATGAAATTGTTGCAATTGTCCAGGAAAGAGGTGATGAGCCTGCTGTGACAAAGACAGTGGCTGTGTGGGTAGAGAGAAGCATGACACAGATGAGAGAGGTTGTGAAGATAAAAAACAAGGTTTGGACAATAGATTGGTGATGAGTGTGAGTGGTGACTCAAAGAGCTATTTGTAACGATTGGAATGACGCCACCTGCTGGATACTTACTGTAGAAGAGTTCTGCCCATGAAGCGAAGGTCTTTGAGGGCAAGACCAGGAGTCTTTTCTTTGGCGGGGAGGAAGTGACGCAGACTAGTGGGAGGAGGAAGGAAGAGACTGGCGCTGACTCTGGGTCTCTTTCCTGAGGACGCTGGCGGAGAAGGGAGCTAGAAATGTGCTCTCCCTTTAATAGATAGGAATCTAGGCCGTTCTCTCTCTCTTTACCAAATTCTTATTCTCCTTAATAAATGCTTAAAAGTCTAACTCTTGCTAAAGCTTGTAATTGATTGGCGACCACTCATTAGATATTTTAGACAGACTAGCAAGAATTTTAGCCCTTAACATATTTCTGGACGGCCTCCTATACCACACAGTACAAATTGTATGTTTTAAAAAATCATGAAAAAAGAAGTGAACACAAACTTTAAAAAGAAAAACAGTTAAGCAAAAGCTACCACAATGACTTTACTGTCACTGTGTGCCAACATTCTACCCTCATTCATCCCCCACCTCTCTGCTGAGAAGAGGGAGGCATGGTTCATTCATGATGAAAATGTTGTGGTAGAAATGGGGGATTCATGTGGAGAACCATAGAATCTCAGAGTTAGAAGAGATGTCAGAGGTCCAGGGGTGTCAAACACAAGCCCACAATTCTCCCAAGTGTGACTAGAACCCAATTAAAATGGAGTTGGTAAATAGTTAACAAAATAAATAAAAAATTGAATACAATATGGATAACATTAATTTGTGCTTTTCTAAGTCAATATGTGCCCCACAGAGTGTATCATATTATTCAGTTTAGTGGCATGCCTGCATTTGAATCTGATACTACTGTGATGTTTAAAATCTAGCCTAGAGTTCCAGCCTGGTTGGGTTCTTCCTGAAGTTCTCCTCCACGAGTCTGCTTTAATCAGGAACTCTCTAGCAAGCTGATTGTGGAAGCTTTTTATAGGTCTGGAATAGAGGCTGTCCTTACACACTGCTTCAAGCTGATTGGTTGGCATCCACCAAATCCATTAAGGTGTGATTACAATCTAGTTAACTTTGAAGTAGGCTAATCAGCAGTCAATCGCTCTCACTTGATTCAATCAGTTTAGATTAATCTCCAGGTGGGTCTTTGAGTACCTGCTAAATCCCATTATTTTATCACACTACTGAGATAATCCTTCCCATGGGCCTAACAGAAATCCCTTCTGAAGGTTGGCAGAGAGGGATTTCTGTGTAAGGAAAGATTTAAATGCTCACTTGAGAACAGAAAGTGTCTCTTGAGAAGACAACCCTCTAAGAAGTGCCTCCTGAAGCTGTGTTCTAGGTTCTGATGTGGTGATGAAGACAAAAAGGTGCTGTATATGAGAGTGTCCATAAAGAATATGCACAATTACTACTAATGAGGCTGACTCTTAGATCTGCTGCTATACAAGTCAAAGGAATACAAATTGGCAAAAATGAAAGTCACAAAGGTCATGAAAAGGAATGGTTTTCAGACCATCCAGGGCTGGGTTCAGTCAGAGTGGTGTTTGGGACCCAGTAAATTAAATACCTGGAAAATGCAACAGAGGGGAAACAAAAGAGTTGAGCTTTTTTTTCATTAACTGAGCTAAGTCAAACCAAACTCAAAGCAATTTGCTTTCTAGAAAGTGTTTTAGCTGAACAAACAGGAGTTGTTATTAGGCAAAGCTTCATCTGTGCCTTTTTAAAGCTCAGTTGTACCCTTTTCCCTTTTGGGTTTTCTAAATAGAAACCTCTTTGGTTAAACAAACAAACAAAAACTCCCTCCCAACTATTTGAAGACACAAAATAATAATCTACATTTATGTTGTACTTTGACATTTACAAAGCATGTTCTTCTCAGAAGCTCTGTGTGTGATGTAAGGAGTGGAAATGTTGGGGCAGCTAGGTGGCACAGTGGATAAAGCACCAGCCCTGGATTCAGGAGTTCCTGAGTTCAAATCCGGCCTCAGACACTTGACACTTACTGGCTGTGTGACCCTGGGCAAGTCACTTAACCCCATTGCCCCGTAAAAAAAAAAAAGGAGTGGAAATGTTACTAATCCCTTTTGACAGAAAAAGAATCTGAGGCATAGAGAAGTTGAGAGAAAAATAAATTTCCCCATGAAATAAAGGAACATCTTGAGAGAGCTCCTAGACTGAGCGGTAATGCAAGTGATATCACAGACCAGAAGACAGAGGAAAGGAAACAGTGTGGTGCTTTTTTGGGTACTTGTTGTTTAGGGAAAGTATATCAGTAGGAGAGTGGAGGAATAATAACCGACATCTATACTGAAAACACTACATACATACATTAGCTCATTTGACCTTCATCACAACAAGTAAGGCAAATGATATTATCCCCATTTTACAAGTATTGGGGGGGATGGGGAGTAGTTGATCAGGAGAGCTCGGATAAATTAATTCATATACACACATACATACATACACACCAGCTTAGATAATGAAATCATAGAAAGATAAGGGATATGAAACAGAGACCACAAAGGGATAAGGTTCATAACCAAAGCATAAAGAAGAGCCTAGTTTGTAAGCTTATTGCTTTATGAGACTTGTGGGCCTCCAATTAAAATTAGAGGAATAAAAGGATTTGCAGTGAATAGAGAGCTGGGCCTGAGTTCAAATTCAGCTTCAGACACATATTAGCTGTGTGACTCTGGGGAAGTCACTTAACCTCTGTTTGCCTTAATCCACTAGAGAAAGAAATGGCAAAGTTCTCCAGTATCTTCACCAAGAAAGTCCCACGGAAAGGATTGGTTGTAAGGTCCATGGGGTCACAAAGAGTCACACGACTGAACAAAAACAAGTCTTCAGATGGCTATGATCCTAATGCCCCTTTAAAAGAGAAACATACACACTCTCTAGGTTAGTCAGTCAAAACAGAATTATCCTGAGAACAAAAAAGAACCCAACCCTTAGAAGGAATAGTTTTTTACTGCTTAGAGTGAAGCTGGGGGCCACATATTGACTTAGAAAAGCACAAATTAATGTTATCCATAGTGTATTCTATTTTTTAATTTATTTTGTTAACTTCTTACCAACTCCATTTTAATTGGGTTCCAATCACACTTGGGAGAATTGTGGGCTTGTGTTTAACACCCCTGGACCTCTGACATCTCTTCTAACTCTGAGATTCTATGGTTCTCCACATGAATCCCCCATTTCTACCACAACATTTTCATCATGAATGAACCATGCCTCCCTCTTCTCAGCAGAGAGGTGGGGGATGAATGAGGGTAGAATGTTGGCACACAGTGACAGAAAAAGTCATTGTGGTAGCTTTTGCTTAACTGTTTTTCTTTTTAAAGTTTGTGTTCACTTCTTTTTTCATGATTTTTTAAAACATACAATTTGTACTGTGTGGTATAGGAGGCCGTCCAGAAATAGCTCTTTGAGTCACCACTCACACTCATCACCAATCTATTGTCCAAACCTTGTTTTTTATCTTCACAACCTCTCTCATCTGTGTCATGCTTCTCTCTACCCACACAGCCACTGTCTTTGTCACAGCAGGCTCATCACCTCTTTCCTGGACAATTGCAACAATTTCATAGCTGGTCTTCTTGCCTCAAGTCTCTCTGCCCTCCAGGGTACCCTCTCCTCAGCAGCCACTCAGCTCATCTTCCCAAAGGGCAGGTCCAGCCATGCCAACCCCCAACTCAAGAAGCTCCATGGGCCCCTTGTTGCCTCTAGGATCCAATATAGAATCCTATGTGTCATTGAAAAGTCTTCACCATCTGGGCCTTCCTACCTCTCCAGACTTCTTAGGCTCTGCCCCCCACCTCCCACCCCAACTAATCTGGTCTCCTGGCAGTTGTTCCAACATAACTCTCTCCCAACCTGTGCCTGTTCACTGACTCTTGCCAACAACAGGAAAGTTCTCCTTGCACACCTCTGATTTTAGGCTTCCCTGGCTTTCTTCAGGGCTGAGCTTCAATCCCACCTATTCAGGAGGCCTTTGCAGCTCCTCTCCTCCTCTAGTCTCTTTCCTCTACCTTCCATTTGCATTGTACCTACCTTTTATGTACCTAATTATTCATGGGTGGTTTCCTCCAGCAGACTGTCTGGTTTCTTAGAGCAGGGACTGTATTCTTGCTTTTCTTTCTTTCTTTTTTTTCTTTTTTTAGTGAGGCAATTGGGGTTAAGTGACTTGCCCAGGGTCACACAGCTAGTAAGTGTTAAGTGTCTGAGGCTGGATTTGAACTCAGGTACTCCTGACTCCAGGGCCAGTGCTCTATCCACTGCGCCATCTAGCTGCCCCCTTGCTTTTCTTTCTATCCCCAGTACTAAGCACAGTCCCTGGCACATAGTAAGCACTTAATAAATGCTTATTCACTAACTCACTGAATTTAGGAGTCATGTCATACTTATTAAATACCTCCATAGTGTAATCACAGCATCCAGCATACTCGATATTTTTAAAAAATGGTTTCTTCATTGGATCTCTCTTCTTCTTTTAAGATTTTCAAGGCTTTTAAATTTTATTTTCAAATTTATTTAAATTTATTTTTTAAACTATTAAATTTTAAATTCATTTTAAATTTATTTTAAAATTTATTTACATTTAAATTATTTTAAATTTACTTTATTTAAAGTTATTTTTAATTATTAAATTTTAAATTCATTTTAAATTTAATTTTTTTTTTAGTGAGGCAATTTGGGTTAAGTGACTTGCCCAGGGTCACACAGCCAGTAAGTGTTAAGTGTCTGAGGCTGGATTTGAACTCAGGTACTCCTGAATCCAGGGCCAGTGTTCTATTCACTGCGCTACCTAGCTGCCCCTTAAATTTAATTTTTAAAAATTTATTTAAATTTCAATTTGTTGTTGTTTTTGCAGGGCAATAAAGGTTAAGTCACTTGTCCAGTATCACACAGCTTCTAAGTGTCAAGTGTCTGAGTTCAGATTTGAACTCAGGTCCTCTGAATCCAGGGCTGGTGCTTTATCCACTGTACCACCTAGCTGCCCCTAAATTTAAATTATTTTAAATTTACTTTATTTAATTTAATTTTAAATTTATTATTTTATTTTACATTTAAATTTTATTAAATGTATAGTTTTAATTTATTTTTTAAATTTATAACTATTCTCCTTTGCTAGTTCTTCATCCAGGTCATGCTCATTCACCCTGCGTGTCCCATGGGACTCTATCCTGATTCCTCTTCTCTGCCTCCATACTACTTCACTTGGTGCTCTCATCAGCTCCAGTGGATTTAATCATCCTTTCTATGCTGATAATTCTCATATCTATCCTTTTTTTATATATTTGTATCCCAAGAACTTGCATAATGCCTGGCATATAGTAAGCAAATTGTCTCTTTTCCTTTTTTCCTTCCTTCTTTCCTCTCCTTTTCCTTCCTTCCGTCCCTCCCTCTTTCCCTGCCTCTCCTTCCCTTTCACCCTTCCTTCCTTCCCCTATAGGCAGAGCTCTCTTGCTTGTCTCTCTTGTAACGGAGTTACTCATCCAATAGGAGACATCATACCCACCACAGAACATGTCCAAGTATTGAGACAACACACAATTTAGATGAGTATGACCTCTGTGAGTCAGGAAGAGAGCCAGTCCTGGTCAGAGAGAGTTGAGGTATAAAGAAAAGGCCCAGGACACTCATCTAAGTAACTAGTCCGGCAGAGATGCTCTATAACCTGTGGTTGGGATGGAGGGGGAAAACAGAATGAGCACTCCATGAGAAGAGAAACGGTGCCTTTGTACTGGCTAGTGTGAGAAATAAAGATTAATAAATTATATCTTGGGGGACCTAGTGTTCCCCCCTTCTTCCTTAGTCCTTCCCCCTCCCTACTCCAAGAAGTCTAAATTCTCCTTGAAAGTAAGATTCATTTGGGTCAAAGGAGTTTTGGGTGGATACAGTTCCTTTTGTCTAGATACCTGAAGAACTTGACTGCTGATAATGGCCTGCAAGAACCAGTTTTAGGTGGAAACCACTGTGCTCCCAATCAGCTTGGGTAGGTTCTAGATTCTTTCTCTGATTTCATTCTTCTCAAGATTTGAATGACCTGAGTCACATATCCCCAATTTCATTGTAATATAACACACCTACAAATCATGTCAGCCAATTACATTTGATTGCTATGTGATCGACCTCCTGCAGTTAGAAGAGTATATAACTGGGGACAGTTAGGTGGGTCAGTGGATAAAGCCCCGGCCCTGAATTCAGGAGGACCTAAGTTCAAATGTGGTCTCAGACACTTGACATTTACTAGCTGTGTGAACCTGGGCAGGTCACAACCCTCATTGCTCGGCCAAAAAAAGAGAGAGAGAGAGAATATATAACCCCTGTGACCCCACTTCCATTAGGAGTCTTTGGTCTGAGAGATGTCCAAATGACCATACATTTATTATTAATGTTGGTCTATTAATAAAATGATTAAACTACCCAGAAACTATGTCTTTCATATTTTTGTCCCACTGGGAAGTTCCTGTTCCACACCTCTGCCTCTTTGTGTCCCTGGCTGCCTTCAAGTGTCAGCTCAAATTCTACCTTCTATCAGAGCCCCTTTCCCACTGTCCCCAGTTGCTAGTCCTTTACTCTCTGAGCTAACCTTCCATCTACTTTATCTATCTATTTCACATACTTAGTCATTTACATGTTGTCTCTCAAATTAAAATATGAGCTTTTTCAGAGTATTAACAGTTTTTGCCTTTTTTTTCATCTCTAGCACTTACCCTAGTGTCTGGCACATAATAAACATTTAATAAATATTTATTGATTGACTGACTGCAGTTCCAGAGGTTTAAATTGCCTATGTCTCATGTGTTCCCTAAGTGTGCTCTTCTTTACTACTGTGCTCTGAATGTTTTCCTTCTCTTACTATTGAAGCTATGTGCATTTGTGAGAGTATACCAGGTTTATGGGGGTGGGGAGGGAAATGGTGCTTTATAGCTTCCGGTCTTATGATGTCATTTCAGTTACTGCCTTTGTTTTAAACTAATTATATCTCCTTGTTGACTTTTAAAGCTAAGCTCAGAAATGGGGATTTATGAGTTTAGTTTTAGCAGTGTGAATCCAAAGAGTTCCTTGAATTGGGGTACTCAACCTACAAGAGAGAGTGGGCAGAAAGTCATCCTGGAGGAGATTTTACATACAAATAAACTGGGGCTCATGCTGGTCCCTCTGACAAGATCAGATTACAAAACTATTACATTTTTATTCCTAGAAGCAATTCTTTTTTTAAAATCCTAAATCACAATAGTTTTGTTTTTGTTTGTTTTAGTTATCACCTCTTATTCCTAATTGATATTGATCTTGTAGTCAGTCTACTAAAAGACCCTATTTTTTCCAGGAAAAACTGTGATTTAACTATAATTTCTGCATTTGTAAACTTGAAGTTGATTTTTTGTGCCTATTTGTAAGACTTTACATTTATCCTATTAAATTGCATCTGTTTATATTCAGCCTAATTTTCTAATCTGTTAAAATCTTTTTTACCCTGATTCTATCAAGTATGTTAGCTATCATACTGTTTTCTCCCATATACTAATTTGATGAGCTACCATTCACGCCTTTATCTAAGCTTGTTTTGTCAAAAGCTTTTCTAATGGAGCAGCTAGGTGGCACAGTGTATAAAGCACCGGCCCTGGATTCAGGAGGACCTGAGTTTAAATTCAGACACTTGACACTTGATGCTCACTAGCTATGTGACCCATATTTATGACATTCCCCCTATCTACACTATCAAAAAGGAAATAAAGTTAGTCTGGTATGATCTGTTATTGATCTCCAGCTTATTTTACAGATGAAGAAACTGAGGTAAGGAGGGTTAAGTGAATTGCCTGGGGTCACCCAGTTACTAAGTGTCTGAAGCGAGATTCAAACTCTGGTCTTCTTTATTCCAGGCATTACAGTCTATCCACTGTACCACCTAGCTGCCCTTTCCATGCAAAGGGAATTTCAAAAAAATTCCCATACTAAAAATAATAACAGTAGCTAACATTTATAGAGCACCCAGTATGTGCCAGGCATTTTGCTAAGCACTTTATAAATATTATCTCATTTAATGCTCACAACAACCCTAGGAGGTAGCTGCTATTGTTATCTTCCTCTTTCAGATGGGGAAACTGAGGTAAATAGTGGTTAAGTGACATGCTCAGGATCACACAATTAGTATCTAAGGTCAGATATGAGCTCAGGTCTTCCTGAAACCAGGTCCAATTCTGCTCAATCTACTATACCACCTAGCTGCCTATAAATGTCATAGAATTGGGGCAGGGGGAGGGGTGGAATTACCAATGCACAAGCTTTCAGAATATAATTCAGGTGGAGTGGTTATCCCTACTCTGTACAGCCTCATATCTCTTATCTAGGCATATAGACTATTTGTACAAGTATAGGTTATTTCTCATCATTGCTTCCCTAATTAGGTGGTCATCAACCATCTCCTTAATAAATTATTTTAGATTTTTTTTCAGGAATCAAAATCAAATTCACTGGTCTATAATTTATAGACTCTGTTCTCTCCCTTTTTTTAGAAAATCAGGTTCATGATTGAAATTCACTAATTCCAATATTTAGCTAAAAAATTAGTCTTGTATTGTATGCTAATCATTTTAGTATAACTTTTCTCTCTTCAATCAGATTGAAAATCCTTCTTGGTTGTCCAAAAAGAGGTACCAAAAATTACACATCTCAGAAAAGAAGTTGACTAATTCCAGGAGGATGGTACAACTGAAATAATTAAGAAAGCCTAATTCATACCAGGGTACCCAGAAGATGGAGATCTGTGAGTTTCTCTGGCACTATAGATCTAAGCTGAATGTCAACTATCTTTTCAGCAATCCCACACTTTTTCTGGGTGTCTAGTCCTTCTGGGAGAGAATAATAGAGGTGATGAGTTATTTTTCCATCTTTTAAGCATGTGTTTATATATGATTATGAGTATTTTTTAAAAATCAGTAAAGTATTTCATTTTTTCTGTTACATGCGAAGATAGTTCTCATCTTTTGTTTATACAAGCTTTACAATTTCAGATCTTTCTCCCTCCCTCCCCTCCCTTCCCCCTCCCCTAGACAGCAGGTAATCTGATATAGGTTATATATATATATATATATATATATATATATATATATACACACATACATATATGTGTGTGTATGTATATATATATATACACACATAATAACATTAATCCTATTTCTGCATTAGTCATGTTATAAGAGAAAAAATCAGAGCACTGATGAAAAACCTCAAAATAGAAAAAAACAACAGCACCAAAACCAAAAGAAATAGTATGGTTCATTCAGCATCTATACTCTGCAATTTTTTTTTTCTTGGATTTGGAGATCCTCTTCCATCATGAGTTCCCTGGAACTCTTCTGTACCATTGCATTGGTGAGAAGAATATAGTCCATCACAGTAGATCAACACTCAATGTTGATGATACTGTGTACAATGTTCTTCTGGTTCTGCTCTCACTCATCATCAGCTCGCGCAAGACCCTCCAGGTTTCTCTGAACTCCTCCTGCTCATCGTCTCTTACAGCACAATAGTATTCCATTGTATTCATATACCACAACTTGTCCAGCTATTCCCCAATTGATGGGCACCCGCTCAACTTCCAATTCCTTGCCACCATGTAAAGAGCAGCTATAAATGTTTTTGTACATGTGGGTCTCTTTCCCCCTTCCAAAGCATTTGTTTTGTGGTAGAGGAAGTAAAAAAATCTGTTCTATACCAGCTATTACTTTGTTTAATAAGTGTTAGGAACTTGTTTAGGACAAATGCTAGATATGAGCTATTCCTAAACTTTACCATATAGATTTTCCCTGAAACTCCAACATGGGAACCTAACAGGCCTAAGAATGAGATGAAAGTCAAAAGTCTCTGTGAGGAGCCAGGTTCCCAAAGGACTGCTACCAGCTAGTGTGTCTGTCTACATCTTGTTCCATTTGGGGCAGGGGAAGGGCCAAGCCAATAGAACCAGATTTTCTCACGTGTCTGGATGGACAGCTTATAGGGTTTTTTTGCCTATCATTCTATGTATCTGGTACAAGCAGATAGACAAAGATCTGGGCCCAAGGTTGAATAGGAGGAGGAGAGGACAGATTGAACACCTTTAAGAAATTGCAAAGCTCCTTTGATAAAACTAAGCTTTTGCCAGAAACAAAGGCACATCTTTTAATTATCAGCATTCTTCTGGTATTACCACATGACAGGAGAAGATGGTTATAATAATCTCCAGAGACCCAAAATTAAATATTACACAGAGGGCAGAAGAAAAGCTTATGATAGGTAAAAGAACCAGCTGCAACATATAAGCAATAGGGAACCTTGAAGGTAAGCATTAAGAAAAGAATGCCATCAGAGAAAATGAATGATATAAGAGAAAATAATCTGGTCATGAAGTGAGGGTGAAAGAGGGTGAATGGTAAAAGTATTCTGCCGGCATTCTTTCCATTTTTGGGGAGGTGTTTATGCCCTAATATATGTCAATTTTTGTAAAGGTTCCATGCACATCTGAGAAATAGATATATCCCTTTCTATTCCTATTCAATATTCTCCAGAGGTCTGTCACACCTAACATTTCTAAAATTCTATTCATCTTCTTGATTTCTTTTTTTGGCTGTATGGTATTTGAATATTTTCTTTCTGGCTGTTCATGGTATTTACTCCTTGACCTAGGAACTCTTGATTTTGCCTATAATCTTCCTGGGGGTTTTCATTTGGGAATTTATTTCAGCACTAACTCTTCTACTTTGCCCTCTGGTTCTAAGATATCTGGGCAGTTTTCTTTCATAATTTTTTTGAAATATGATGACTAGGCTCTTTTTCTTAAATTATCTCTTTTCAATCTATTTTCCAGGTCAGTTTTTTTTTCTGATCAGATAATATCTCACATTTTCTTTTTTGTTTTCAGTCCTTTGACTTTGTTTTATCATTTCTTTATGTGTCATAGAGTCATTAGCTTTCATTTGACCAGTTCTAATTTTTATGGAGTTATTTTTGAAGATTTGTAGCTTTTCACATTTAACCATTTCCAATTTTAAACAGTTATTTTCTTCAACACTTTTGTGACTCTTTTACTAAGATGCTATTTTTTCATCATTATTTTGCTAGCTCTAATTTCTTTTTTCCAATTTTCCTCTACTACTCTTTGATTTTTTAAAACTGCTTTTTTTGTAGGAGCTAGGTGGTGCAGTGGATAAATAAAGCACTTGCCCTGGATTCAGAAGGACCTAATTTAAATCTGGCTTCAGACACTTGACACTTACTAGCTTTGTGACCCTGGACAAGTCACTTGACCTTCATTTCCCTGCAAAAAAAAAAAAAAAGGAAAAAAAAAGCTCTTTAAAAAAAAAAACTCCTAGGAATTCTTGTTTGGCTTGTATTCAGTCTGCATTTTTCTTTGAGACTTTGCTTATACGTATTTTCAAGTCATTGTCTTCTGAGTTTTCATCTTGATCTTTCCTGTCCCTTTTTATGGTCATGGTTGTTGTTGTTTGATCATTTTCCAACCTACTTTTTGACTTTGCATTTTATGTTAGTTGGCTTCTGCTCACCTCTAGGGGGAATGACAAGTCTATGTCCTTCAACTTTCATAGCTCAATAAGGAAGCCTGTAGGTTTTTTTGTGTCTCCAAAATGGTGTGATCTGGGAGATGTCTGGTCACTGCCCTCCTGGTCTATGTTCTGCTCCTTATATGGGTAGGTGCCCATTCTCTTATGACTGTGACCACTCTTCTCTGCCATGGACTCTGACCTGAAACTAGGTAATGAGCAACAGAGCTGACAAATGACACCTCATCCTATGTCCAATGCTAGAACAAGGGTCCTCTGGGATCTTTCTGACTAGGTGTTCAAGTCTTCTTACTGTCCCTGGACACTGGTGCTACTACAATAGCTGCCACTATTCCATGCTCTTGGCCAGCCTCCATGGGTGAACACAAACTTCTCTTTCTATCTTCCTAAGCTTCCCTAAGCTGGAAAAAATGACAAACTGATTTTTTTTTCTTGGCTTCACCCCCCCCCCTTCCTCAGAATTCTGTTGGAAGTTTTCTATGGTTGTTTTGAGAGGTTTGGCAGTTGTCCACTCCACTTTCACTCCACTATCTTGACTCCTTCCCTCTACCCCAACATGTATATTGTCTCAATACTAGTGGAAGTCAAGCAAGTCTTCCAACACTGTAGGTGGACTCCCTATTGAGAATTTATGAGAAGACATGGATAAGAGTAATGCAGGGCCAACTAAGGCAGCTTCCAAATCTATGAGATCACAGATCCATCAGAATATGAAGTCAGAACAATTTGGAACACTATCCAAAGTGGTTTAACTACGAAAGTACCAACAAGATAATATTTCAATACAATTTTACATTAAAAAGGAGTCATGCTCCAAAAAAAGAAAAGGAATGCTCCAAGATAGCATTCTATTGATGTTCTAGTTAAGACTGAGGTTTGGGGGATGGATAAGAAGAAAAATGTGACACTATATAGTGGCTGCAATTGGAATTCCTGTCTGTACTGTATTGTTATATATATTTGTGTATATAACAATATGTACACAGAAATATACATACATATATACATGCACACATGCATGCATACAAGAGAGGAGATGTTTATGTATCTTATAAGGACTTATGGTTTTGATATTAAGTTATGTATTTGATATCAAGAAAATGGTCTCTGGATAACTATAGGGCTCACAAATCTCCATGGCAGTATTAGCTATTTATGACTATCACCAAAGGTAGAGGGGAATCCCTTTAAAAGAGAAGATTTGAAATAATATGATCTCAGATTCATTCAAATGTTTCTTCTGATGGGGAATATTTATGTAAAGAGAATCTTTCTTAAGAGTGTGAGACAAATGAGCACAATAATGAAAATTAACAACAATAATAATTCATATTAAGATTTCTAAGGTGCTTACACAGGTAGATTGAATGTTATTTACAAATCAAAAAGAAGGGAATTACAGTGAGTAAGTGACTTGCCCAGGGTCACTTATTTTCTGATTCCAGTAATAGCATTTTCTATCCACTACAATACATTGCAAGGAAAAAACTAAAAGGAAAAATCAGATAATCTCTGCAGCAATATGGCTTGTTCACTTTTCCAAGATAGGGTCAACTGTATGGAGGCTCCAAATGTGCCTGATCATTCATCTCTTTGGGGAATTTTTTTTCCTTCTGGCTGTCTGCAGGTTTGTTTAGTCCTGACAGGCCCTTTTGCTGGCTCTCTGCCTTATAACCTGTAACCATTTAGTCATGCTCTGCTGATCAGGCTCATTATTTTTGAAGAGCTCAAGAAGCAGGTCATATGAATGATCATATCTTCCAGGCGCCAAAGCAATCTTGTTCCTATAGGCTTCTCCCTACACATTATGGCATTGTGGGGAAAACCTTTTGTGCTCAGTCAAGTCTGGGCAGATTGGATCTTGCCTCACTGGGCCACATTCCTGCCATTCACTCTGTTCAAGTAATAGCAACAATAACAGTAATAGTAATGGGTGAAGATTCGTAAAAGATCCTTTCATCCCAAAGGAAGTCAAATTACCTTATATAGCTCTTGCACTAGATGAGAAGCATTTACCTAGCAATGAAATACTTCCCCTGGAGAGGAAAAACATTGCAGTGGAGCAATGCTATGCCACACGACCAGAAAATACTTGAGCTGGACAAGAATCCAAAAACACAATTGCAATTTGGACCCAAATGTATGATAGACACTCATAAATGTTGAGCAATGATACTCAGGGATGGAGAAAGTGCTGGGGATTAGAAAGCCAATACTGAGTTATTGTGAAAACATCACAGCCCATTCAAATATGTTTAAGCAATGTTGCCTACACAAAATTTCAGAATTGCTACCATACTTCTCCATATTTAAATTGGTGACTGATGAGTTAATCCCACACTGCACATTCTTTCATCAACCTTTGAGAGGCAGGGGAGGTGGTATGGTGGATAGAGTACTATATTTCAAGTCAGGAAGAACTGAGACACCCACTAGTGGTGGGATCATGAAAAAGTCACTTATCTCCTATTAGCCTCAGTTTCCTCATCTGTAAGATGAAGATAAGAGCAATACCAACCTCATGAGATTGTTGTATCAAATGAATAAGATATGTAAAGCTCTTTATAAACCACTGTGTTCTATAAATATTAGTCATTATTACTATTGTGAGCAGATCTTTCCATTTATACATCTTCACAATGCACTTAAATGAAGGAGGTAGTGATCAAGGTGACTTAGAGAGGATGGGATGGCTCTCTTAAAATGGCCTTGAGACCTTCCTATGACAGAATAACTTCGTCACATGCTATGGCTTGAGAGAGAGAGAGAGAGAGAGAGAGAGAGAGAGAGAGAGAGAGAGCAAGAGAGAAAGACAGAGACACAGAGAGAGACACAGAGAGACAGAGACAGAAAGACCAGCTGGGCTAAAGGTCACAGAGACATAAAGGAATGCAGAGATTTGTAGATGAATATTTAACATTTGTTTGCCTATACAGCTCAGATTTTTTGGTATATTTACAATACATTTTTTACATAACATCAATAGAAAATCATATTAACAATACTTCTTGATGGATTCTTGCTTATATGTATACACTATATACAAAAATATACATGCATATGATAACACAAAAATGTCCATATAGATCCTTCATAAAATCCCTGTATTTTTTAAAATTTTTGTAGCTTAAGTTTGGACTAGGATGATGGAAATAATCATAATATATTTTGGACTTTAATGATTTTGGTTGAAGGCATGCTAGAAACTATATTATATTTCTTATTTCAGTTCCTATCACAATCAGAAAACTTTTCATGGATGATATGGGAAACAAACTTTTCCAGCTAGCAGAATTGCAATCTATATGAATTACAAGACAAAAAACATATAAAGTGCTTTGAATATCATTTAAACATAGCACTGAGTTATAAAACTATAAAACTTTAAACTTGTCCAATGACTCTGTAAAAGACCTTATATACCAGTGCTATAACAAGAGAAAAGCCACAGGCTACTTTGCTTCTAATTATCAAAAATAATTAGTTTCAATAAGAAGCAAACAGATATTATTCTTCATTCCTTCTGTAGCCATATGCCAAATGAGCTTCTTTGTGGCTTGGTCCTATCTTGCTCTCTTCCCTAATCATAGGTCTCTGTGAAAAAGTCTTGGGTCTTCAGTGATCCTTTCCCACAGTATTCAAGTCTCTCTGCTTCTTTGATAATGGACAGTATCTCTGAGTCTCTCCCTCCACAGGGTCTTATATTCCAAAGTTAAAGGTCTCTTTCCATCCCCAACAGTTCTTACCCTATATGTCAAAATTATTGACTAGGGTTTGTTGAAAAATTCCCACCACATTTTCTCTCTCTCTCTCTCTCTCTCTCTCTCTCTCTCTCTCTCACACACACACACACACACACACACACACACACACACACACACACACACACACACACATTGTTTTGTAATATCCTTAATTTGCTCTTGAGGATTAGCAAAGGGTAGAGAGTTCTTAAAGAGGGTCATGGGATCAATCAAATAATCAACAAACATTTATTAAACATCTACAATGTGCCAGGCCCTGTGGTAAGTCCTGAAGATACAAATACAAAAAAAAAAATTAAACAATTCCAAGTCTCAAAGAGTTTACATTCCATCAGATGACCTTCTCCCATTTGAAGAGGTTTCTTGAAGGAGCTCTCCCACTAGATCCTAAAAATGGAAGATATTTCCCAGGTTTGAGTGGGTTAGGAGACAATTGTATTAGTGCACACATTCCAATATTTCTAGTAATCCTAAAGTACAAAATGATATGCAGCCTCTGGGGAGAAAGGGGAGTATCATTTCATGCTATGTTTGGGTATTTTGGGGGGAACATTCCTATCCAAATACCCACCTGGCTAACACAGCTTAGGTTACACAGACTTTTCAAATCCCAGCTTAAGGTCTTCTGAGAGATGAGAAAAAAGACCATTCTTCTCTACATAGTATCATGCCTATGGCGGGGGGGGGGGGGGGGCGGGGTTGTTGAGTTTTGGGGGTTTTTTTTACAATAGTTTAATTTCCAGGCTGCATGGACTCCACCCACAAATAACAGTGATAGGAACTACACCTGTGATTTCACTGGTATCAAGAGCTCCAGGGTGAAGAAATTCTTTCTTAAAATGTTGTCACTTTCTATGTAACCTCTAAGAGAATTACCTAAAGAACCAAAAGATAGATCAAGTGATATGCCTAGAGTTACATAGTCGGTATGTGTCAGAGATAAGACTTGAACCTGTATCTTCTTGACAATAAGGTAGGTTCTCTAAAATAGTGTAATTGATACCAGATTAAAGACAGTGCCTATTATTGGAAATGGGAAAGGTGTAGGGACCACATGCTACTTCTCAACTTTCTCAAGAAAGACACTACAGTCCAAAATATCCGAATCCATTTTTGTAACATGAACAAATTCATCCAACACATAATAATGTCAAAAAATTATTATTCCCATTTAATACCTCCACTGGTAATAGTAAAGCATGTTTCTATGATGGCTGAAAAGTCTGCCTCTCTTGCCCTTACCTACCTCCTTTCTCATCCAAGCATGGGAAAATGCCTTCATCCTTGATGATGTGGCAAGATTCTCCCTCTGGGAAGCTCTTTATGCAGGAGATCATCTCATCTCACCAACCCTCTCCAGACCTCTTCACCCTTCACTGCAAGCGAGGTCACCTGAGCATGAGTTTCCATGCCCTGGAGTCTGAAGTTGTCAGTGAGACAGGATTTGAGAGCTTCTCAGTTCTCAAAGGGGCAGCTGCTAGATCTGGGGAGGGAGAATAGTTAGGAAGAGTTAGAGCTGGGAGTATGTAATGAATCTAATAGTGTAGTCTTCTTAGTAAAAGGAATCAAGTTCATAATTAGGAAAAGGTCATCACATCTCTGCTTGAGGCATTTGGTTCATTTGAAGTACTAGCATCTAAACTTTCCACAAAGCTGACATTTTTTTCGTACTTTAAAGTTAACCCACAAAGCAAACCATTATGGGTATTTCATGTAAACCTCACATAAACCTTATGATATACAGACACCCTCATCATCATCAACAACAAGAAGTATTTATTAAGCACTGTGCTAAGTGCTGAGGATACAAAAGAGAGCACAAACGCAATTTGTATCTTCAAAGAGTTTATATAATGTCCATTTTACAGAAAGAAAACTGGTGTTTTGAATTATGTGGCTTGTCTACCTATGACCACAGCTGAGATGGAATTTGAACCAAGACCTTTCTAACTTCCAACTCCATGATGCTATCCATTAGATCACATTTACTCTTAAGGTGCTACTACTGCCGATTTAAAAAGTATAACTTAGAAATTGGTTTTCCTTTTGATCTGAAGAAACATCTCAGGAGGCCAGAAAAAAAGACAGACAAGCAGGAGAGTTTTGAGTGCCAAAAACTGATCATATTTATATTTTTTAAATGAAGAGCACACAATACATAATAGAGACCTGCAGTTTCATGTACAATCTGTCTCTTCTATGGTGTTGTTGTTCAGTCATTTCAGTTGTATATGACTCTTCATGACCACATTTGAAGTTTTCTTGGCAAAGATACTGCAGTAGTTTGCCATTTCCTTCTTCGGCTCATTTTATAGATAAGGAAACTGAGGTAAACAGAGTTAAATGACTTACCCAGGGTCACACAGCTAGTTAGTATCTGAAGCCAAATTTGAGCTCAGGAGGGT
Organism: Dromiciops gliroides; assembly: GCF_019393635.1. NCBI lineage: Eukaryota > Metazoa > Chordata > Mammalia > Microbiotheria > Microbiotheriidae > Dromiciops > Dromiciops gliroides. The sequence continues at coordinate 319,705,581 of NC_057863.1, read as the reverse complement.
GTCTTCCTGACTTCAGGCCAGGCATTCTATCCACTGCACCACTTAACTTTTCTACTCTGTGTGTGTGTGTGTATTTTAAATTAAGAAACAATTTAAAAGAAACTACTCAAAGGAAATATAATCAGGGTATTATAGGAAGCATCTTAAGTAGGAAACCTGGGTTCGTGTCCCAACTTTGTAGCTTACTAACCCTTAACCTTTTAACAAAGTTACCTAGCAACTCTTGGCTTAATTATTCTCACCTGTAAAGTGAGAGGGTCCAAGTTGCTTCCAAATCCAATTCTACAGGAAGGATTCATTTTAAGATCATAAATTTAAAGCTAGAACAGTAGAGGGCTTCAGAAGCCAGGTACTACAACCCTCTCATTTTACAGATGAGGAAAATAAGGTCCAGGGAATAGATTTACTCAAGGCTTATACAGAGAGTAGCATAATCAGGATTTGAATACACATCCTTCCATTCCAGAGACAGTGAGCTCTCTCCTGTGCTGTACTGGCTCCAACTGTCCTTTCTAGGAAAAGACAATATGATTCATATGAAGGAAAAGAATTTCGATGAAGAACAGATGTGGGGTTTAAGGTTCAAGGTGCTAAACATGAATAGCTAAGTTCATCTATGGAAAAAATGAGGAAGAATTTGCATGTAATCAAGGCTTGATTGATTCAAGGATCTTATTCTCCTGTCACCAGAAAGTGACCAGATTTTAAAAAAAAAAAGGAAGAAAGAACATTTCACTCCCACAGTAGGATGTTTTTCCAGACAAATGAAACATCCTCAAGATTCATTGAGGTTTACTATTAATGGGGTATAAAGGGCCTTGGGGCAACTAGGTAGCCAGTGGAGAGAGTGCTGGGCCTGGAGTCAGAAAGACTCACCTTTCTGAGTTCAAATCTTGCTTCAGACACTTCCTAGCTGTATGACCCTGTGCAAGTTACTTAACCCCATTTGCCTCCATTTCCTCATCTGTAAAATGAGCTGGTGATGGAAATGGCAAACCACTCCAGCATCTCTGCCAAGAAAACCCCACATAGGATCACAAAGAGTCAAATGTGACTAAACAGCATAAAGGACCTTGTAATGAAAGGTTCTACATAAGTCTAGTACATAGGATTTTTCTTGGAAGAATTAGATTCTAAAATCAACTGAATTCCACTTAATGACTCTTAGGCTTATTTTTAAAAGCCAGCCCTTATTTTTTACACAGCCTAGGAAACCAAGCCAGTGTCGGAACAAAGCAGCTGTTGAAATTGACAAGTTTCTTCATCATTCCTCATGCATGAGGCTCCATGGACAGATTCGTGACCCCCAGCCAGAATTAGCTATCTGAAGATTCTAAATTTTCTTTGTAAGGACAGGTGTTCTGTACAGAGACATTTAACCCTTGTTCTGAGGAGTGCATTTTAGCCTCTGAGCAAAAGAATGCATCAGTTCAAAGATGACAGCCGAGGCTTCCCAGGTTTCACTGAGTTCTTAGTCCCTCCCACATCTTCTGAGGGCTAGAGATCAGATGTATCTTAAAGAGGCAGCAACACAAAATAAAATGTAGCTGGTTACTGCCTATTTATTGACTTTGTGTGTCTAAAATAAGTGTAGTTGGGTGGCATGATGGGAAAAAATGTTTGTTTTCGATTTTTGTCTTCCTTGCATCAGGGTGTCTCTGTGCTGGACATATTCCTTTCTTTGGCCTGGCTTCCTTTTCCTTTTCTGGACACTGATGGGGAAGCTTCCATGTTAGAGTCTTCCCACAACTATGATAGGAGTACAGATTTGGATCTGGAAGAGTCCTCAGAGACCTTTTACCTCAGTTTCCATGTAAGGGTAAACTATCAAGATCCTTTCAAATCTTTCCTTTAATGGCTAAATCTCCATAGATGAACTGGTTAAGGAGACAATGACCCTGCCCCCTGGGCTTTTCTTTTTCATCCTATCATCTAGAAGGAACGATGAAAAAGATTTAGGATTTGAAAACCAGGGCATCCTGAACTCCAGACCTCCTTGCTAGTTATTGGACAAATGGCCATTGCCTGGCTTAAAGTATAGCCATCAGAGATTAAAATTGGGGCTTCTATAGAATATCCATCAGAGGCTCCAGTGAGGGATCTAAAAGAGGGGCCTGGGGGCAGCTAGGTGGCGCAGTGGATAGAGCACCGGCCCTGGATTCAGGAGTACCTGAGTTCAAATCTGGCCTCAGACACTTAACAATTACTAGCTGTGTGACCCTGAGCAAGTCACTTAACCCCAATTGTCTTACAAAAAAAAATAGAGAAAAAAGAGGGCCCTGAAATTCTCAGAAGGAAGAGTGATATAAAGAAAATGAGGAGATTCAGTAGTTAGGAGGTTATGTTGCACAGAACCTGGTTCCTGGCTGAGAATCTCCTAATAACATCATAGAATCAAAGAATGTGAGTTCTAAGGGGCTTTAACATCCTGCAGCTAGGTGGTGCAGTGAATAGAGTGCCGGGCCTGGAGTTAGAAAGACATCTTCCTGAATTCAAATATGGATTTAGACACTTACTAGTTGTGTGACCCTGGGTAAGTCACTTAATGCTATTTACTTCAGTTTCTTTATCTGTAAAAAGAGCTGGAGAAGGAAATGGCAAACCACTCCAATGTCTTTGCCAAGAAAACCCCAAATGAGGTTACACAGAGCCAAACACAAGTGAAATGAATGAATGACAGCCACAACAACATCCTCCGGTCGAACCCAAAAGAATTCTCACACTAAGACCAAACAAGAAATTGTCTGGCCTTGACCTGAAGACCTCCAAGAATGAGGAACAGGTTTCAGTAGCAAACACTCAGAGGAAACAAGACAGGAAAATACAAGATAATTTTTTTCCTGGTCCCAAACAAAGGTTTCTTATTTTTCTCAAAACAAAACAAAACAGAAAAAAATCTAAAAGAGAGTTTATGGGCTTCAAAAGAAGATGACCTGCAGAAACTAAGTACAGACCAACATCTCACACCATAAACCAAAATAAGTTCAAAATGGGTACATGATACCTTGAGCAAATTAAGAGAGTATGGAATCATTTATCTGTCAGATTTATGGGCAGAGGAACAATTTAGGACCAAAGAAGATATAAAGAGTAAAACAAAATAAAAAATAGATCATTTTGATTATATAAAATTTTAAAAGTTTTTGCACAAACAAAACTAATGTAACCAAGATTAAGAGGGAAGCAGAAAACTGGGAAAGAATTTTTGAAACAAGTATCTCTAATAAAGGCCTCATTTCTCAAATTTATAAAAATACAAGTCATTCTCCAATTGATAAATGGTCAAAGGATATGAACAGGCAGTTTTCAGACAAAGAAATCAAAGCTATCTATAATCATATGAAAATGCTCTAGATCACTATTGATCAGAGAAATGCAAATTAAAACAACTCTGAGGTTTTAATACCTATCAGAGTGGCAAATATAAGAAAAATGGAAAATATTGGAGGTTGGAGAGGATGTAGGAAAGCTGGGATGCTACTCCACTGTTGGTGGAGTTGTGAAAAGATCCAAGCATTCTGGAGAGCAATTTGGAACAATGCCCAAAGGGCTATGGGACTGATCATACCCTTTGATGCAGCAATGCCACTGCTATGTTTATATCCCAAAGACATCCCCAAAAGAGAAAAAGACCTATATGTACAAAAATATTTATAGCAGCTCTTTTTGTGGTGGTGAAGAATTGGAAATCAAAGGAATGCCCATCAATTGTGGAATTGCTTAACAAGCTGTGGCATAGGATGGTGATGGAATATTATTGTGCTATAAGAAATAACAAGCAGAAGGACTTCAGAAAGGTCTGGAAAGACATGTAGGAAGTGATGTATAGTGAAGTGAGCAGAACCAAGAGAACATTGTGGACAGAGACAGCAATATTGTTTTGGGGGTGTTTTTGTTGTCTTTTTTTGGCAGGGAGGCAATGAGGGTTAAGTGACTTGCCCAGGGTTACACAGCTAGTGAGTGTCAAGTGTCTGAGGCCGAATTTGAACTCAGGTCCTCCTGAATCCAGGGCCAGTGCTATATCCACTGCACCACCTAGCTGCCCCCAGCAGCAATATTGTTTGATGAAGAACTGTGAATGACTTTTTTTTAACAATACAATGATCCAAGACATACCCAAAGGACTATTGATGAAGCATACTATCTTCCTCCAAATAAAGAACTGATAATAATGGATTAGACTGAAGCATGCTATTTTTCACTTTTTCATTTTTTCTTTTAATCAAATTTTGTTATACAACATGACAAATATGGTAATGTTTTACATAATCATACATGTATAACCTATATCTGCTTGCCACCTCAGGGAGGGAGGAGGAGAGGGAGGGGAGGAGGGCTAAAAATTGGAACCCAAAACTATAAATAAAAAGGTTTATTACATTTTTTAAAAGAACATGACCTAGGGGGCGGCTAGGTGGCACAGTGGATAAAGCACTGGCCCTGGATTCAGGAGTACCTGAGTTCAAATCCGGCCTCAGACACTTGACACTTACTAGCTGTGTGACCCTGGGCAAGTCACTTAACCCCAATTGCCTCAAACATCTGGGGCAATCTCCAGTCATCCTGATATATATTTTGCCACTGAATCCATATGGCTCTGGAGGAGAGAGTGAGGCTGGTGACCTTGCACAGCTGCCTCACTTAAATCCAATTTGCTGCAAGTCATGACATCACCCAATGTTACAGTCCTCTTTGAGAATGAAGGATCGACAACAACAATCTAGAAGAGAAGAAGAGAACAGTGGGGAGCATTCAGCTGAATGATGCCTATCTGAAACTATGAGACCAGTAAGGAGAAGGGTCAGCAGGATCAGGGTAAGTTTGTGTCCTTAACAGGACTGTTATGGACATATCTATTCCTTGTGTGTATCTCTCTACTCATGTGTTTCCTACATGTGTCCACAATACTCACTGACATTGCATGTATTTGTGGGAGAGTGAGCCCAAGATTTATGAGTGACCTTCCAATGTTGTATTGTTACCTTCATCGTTTCATTAAATGTCTCCTGGCTGACTCTAACAGGTGGACATGTCAGTGAGGTCTTGTGAGATACAGTTTTAGGGAATGCAGAATCAGTGTATCTTGAACCCAGGGTAGTCATTCCCTGGGGGACCTACCCTACCATTTGGAGGATTCTTTTAGGCACTACATTAAATTGAAGAAACTGACATCCCCAAAGGTGTGGTGACTTACCTAAGCTCACAAAAGTAATAAGCATCAGAGGAAGGACTTAAACTAAGATCCCCATAACTACAGAGTCAGGGTTCTAACAGCCCTATCTCCTTGACCATGACATTAGAGTGCACTTGGGTGGGACCCCCACCTGTCCCTATAAAACACTTGCCTTTCAATGCTTTCATTATGACTCCTGGAGGTTGTCCATCCTAGCACCTTGACTTGTCCCAGTGGGTCTAATGGTCAGAATGAATACTCTGTTGTTGTAACATGGTGGGAGTTGGCTTATGGCAACAAGATGAAGGAACTGACATGCTTCTCTGGAAGAGAAAATGAGGTCTCAGCTATCTTTCACATGGATTAGGGGTGTAAAGGTTAAAATTCTAGCTATACTGTCTAAAATATCTAATGAGTGGTCGCCAATAAATTATAAGCTTTAGCAAGAGTTAGATTTTTAAGCATTTATTAAGGAGAATAAGAATTTGGTAAAGAGAGAGAGAAAGACCTACATTCATCTATCTATTAAAGGGAGAGTGCATTTCTAGATCCCTTCTCCACCAGAGTCCTCAGGAAAGAGAGAGAATCAGAGCGCCAGGCTCCCCCTTCTTCCTCCCACCAGCAAACGTCACTTCCTGACGCCAAAGAAAAGACACATAGTCTTGCCCTCAGGGACCTTCACGTCATGGTGGAACTTTTCTACAGTAAGTCTCCAGCAGGTCGCGTCATTCCAATCATTATAGGGGAATAACCTTCAAGCTGAAGCTTGGGATGCCAACACCTAGGAACAACTTCTCCATGCAAATACTATTAACCACCTTTTATCCACCTGTAATGGCCCAAAGGTATATGGTGATCATGCTGCGTTTATCATTCTTTTGTTGCTCTTGCCCTACCCTCTGAATTCTCCCTCCTAGGTGATCCCTTAAGCCACAAGCTTTTCCTTGTGTGATGTTAAACATGCTCGTAATATAGGCTTATTGTTTTTTCATTATTGGCCATGTAATCAATCATTCTTCAAAACCCACTTCCAGCCTCAGGAACAGAGTAGAGGAGATAGTAGCATTCTGTGATAAAATAATGGGATTTGGCAGATGTCCAGGGGTCCCACCTGAAGATTGATTTGGAATTTATTGAATTGGGTGAGACTGAGAAACTGACTGAGAACCTACTTAAGAATAATTAAATTGAGACGACACTTGGCTAGCCCTGAGTGGGATGTTGTTCTCAGAAGTTGAACCTGCTTAAGGTTGATTAAATCAAGACCATGCCTGGCTGGCCCTGAGTGGGGTGTTGTTCTCAGAGGCTGTGGACTATGCCATCAACAGAAGCCCACTCTCAACCAATCAGCTTGAAGGACCTTCCCTTCTGGGGAGGGAGACATGAAGTAGGAAGCTGATGCTGGCTCACTGGATCTCTCTTTTTTTGTCCATGATTTTGGCGCGGTGGCAGCAGGGGCAGAAAAGAGTAGAAAGATCTACTCCACGTGTTCTCTATAGAAGCATGAATAGCTAAATAAAGGTGGCTTTCTCAACTTCCCTCTCTTCACTAACTTCTAATATACTTTAATAAATTCTTAAAAACCTAAATTCTTGCTGAATTTATCAGTAATCTTAACCAGTTTCCCCCCCAAAAAAAAAACTGGGGGGGCAGATTAGGACCCACATTTAGATTTTGAACATCACAGTTCACATGCATACATATATAAACATATATGTAAATACACAGACACACACACATACGTTCCTCCCCACCCCCAGGACGTTTAAAATTTACTTAATGAAGGGCAGCTAGGTGGCATGGTGGATAGAGTGCTGACCCTGGAGTCAGGAGTACCTGAGTTCAAATCTGGCCTCAGACACTTGACACTTACTAGCTGTGTGACTCTGGGCAAGTCACTTAATCCCCATTGCCCTGCAAAAACAAAAAAACAAAAAAAAATTACTTAATGCTCGTGGGATCAAATATAAATTTCATTGTCATTTACAAAGCCTTTGACAATCTAATTCCAACTTACTTTTTCAGACTTATTATGCATTATGCCTCTTACAAACTCTGATGTTTAAGAAAACTAGTCTTCTTACTGTTTCTCACACACAACACTCGATCTCCCATCTCTGTACTATTGAATTGACTGCCCCCCCATGCAGGAATGCACTTCCTCCTCCTCACCTCTGTCTCTTAGAATGTCTAGTTTACATCAAAGCTCTGTTCAAGTACCACCACCAAAGAAATCACGTCTAGTCCTTATTCCAGATACTATTTATATATTTTTAATATTGTCTCCTCTGGTAAATATGAGCACTTTCAAGGAAAGGACTAATTCAATTTTGTCCTTCTATCACCAACCCATAGCACAGCCCCTGACATGTAGTAGATGCTTGATAAATATTTGTCAATTAATTAATAGATGTGTAGACACTTTATGTTGTCTTCTGTAAGAAAAAATGATTCCAATGTCCTCATACTTCAAGCTTCTATTCATAATTATTACATTACACACTTACTAATGTGGGATAGCCTTTTAAGGATGATAATATAATAATAATAATGCTACATTTGTATGCATAACATTTTACAGCTCCAAAATGTTTTACATGTATTATCTTATTTAAAACTTACATTAACCCAGTGAGACTGGGGGAGATGATATGTATCATTATCCCTTATTGATTCTCTCTAATTTATCCTCAATATCAGTCATTTGTACATATCTGTTTGCATATCCACTCCCCTAATTAGAATGTCAGGGCTACTTTTGCTTCTCTTTGAAACTCCACCACTTAGCACAAGGCATGTTATATTTGTTATTATTTATTATGATTATCATTAACTAATTTTTATTTTTATTGATTATCTATTAAGTTGCTACTTAATAAATGTTAACTATATGACAAGGATGAAATGTGACTTACTTATAGTCAAATCATAATAAATCAAGGAATAACAGCAGAAGGATCAACATCCCTATTACAAGTCTTATTCCACAATCCCAAATTGCCTCACTTGGAGTAAGCATATACAATTAAAGGCACAGTTAAAAGAAACCTGTGATGTGGGGAGACAATAGCATACGGTGGAATAAGCACTGGCCCTAGAGTTAGAGGAACCAGGTTCAAATCCCATTTCTCCTGCTTACTACTACTAGTGTGACCTTGGGCAAGACACTTCATCTTCATTCGATTGTATTTCCTCATCTGTAAAATGAAGGGAGTTAGAATAGATAGCCTCTGAGGTATTCTTCAACTTTACATATATTTTCCTATGAGCTATATGCTTTAATGTGCTATCATGGCATTTTAATTTGTGTGTGTTGTTGTTTACCTGTTTTAGTGATGTCCAACTCCACATAATATTCAGTCATGTCCAACTCTACATAATAAAACACCCCATTTGGTGTTCTCTTGGCAAATATTTTGAAGTGGTTTGCCATTTTCTTCTCCAGCTCATTTTATAGATAAACAAATTGAGGCAAATAGGGTTAAACAACTTGCCCAGGGTCACACAGCTAATAATTGTCTGAGGCCAGATTCGAACTCAGAAAGATGGATCATCCTTACTCTAGTCTTCATGCTCTATGCATTAAGCCACCTAGCTGCCCTAATTTGAATGTATTGTCTAATACATATTTGATAAATTGTGAATGATTATACCTTCTTGAAAAAAGAAAAATTTGAGAAATAAAAGATGGATTTGTTATCTCAAATTTTTAATGATGATAACAATAATAGCTAACATATAACACTTGGTTTGTGTTAAGCACTGTGATAAATGTTTTACAATTGTTATCACATTTGATCTTCACAACAACCCCAAGAGGGAGGTGCTATTATTATTTCCATTTTATGGATGAGTTAACTGAGGCAGACAGAGGTTAAGTGAGTTGTCCAGAATCAAACAGCTAGTGAGTACCTGAAGCCACATTTGATCTTACGTCTCCTGGATCCAGGCCCAGCACTCTATCCACTTTACCAGTTTTAGGGTTTATTTAGGGAAGATAACCAATGATCACTTGCATGTGAGAAGGAATGTTATATGAGGAGGAAAAGGAGGTAGGAATATCATGTAGCAAGATTGAAGGCCAATAGATGGACAACCTGAGAGCTTTACAATAGTAAAGAAATATTTACTATTTATTTACAAATATATTATATATTTACAAATAGCAATTAAATATTAAAAAATAGTTAGTCCTTCAGCACATTGGACAGAGTCCACAGATTAGTAAGTGTGGCGATATTGTAATCTATATTGGTTCATTGGACTCACATCAATGAGATCACAGAATCATGGAAGCATTGAAGATAGTAGCATTAATATAAACATATTGAAGCAACATAATAGGTTTCTAGCGACCAATTAAGTAAATTCTTCCACTGCATGAAACAGTTCCACAGTGAACTGAAAGAATTACACACCTCCTAAATATGAGCAATTCACTCCCTTCCAGTTGAGTCAATATTTATTTCATTAAATCATATATAATCAAAACAGCCATAATGAATTTGGAAAGCCTCTGACTCTGGAAACCAATTCTCTATGTCTCATTTATTACCAAATAGAAAAGACTTGAATACCTTAGAAACACATGGAACAAAGAAATTGCCTAATGTATAACTTGGGAGGGGAGGGAAAGAATTTAATGATGCATCTGTCTGTTTTGACATAGCACAATATCTATTTAAAATAAAATCAACAGATTGGCAGCAATTAAAAATGAAAGGCTATAAAAAGTTTTGGTGGGGAAAACATTAAAGTCTAACAGCTTATTGGTTTATGCTCTAGCACTATAGTAAATATTTTCAACACCAAGCTTCCCCTCCCAAAAGCCTGGTATTAGCGCCTGCAGAAACTATCACCATTAGAGACATGAAAAGCTATCATTTTTAAAGATTAGGCAGTGAGTCCATCTGGGACTCCCTAATGACAGGAAACCTATAATATTTCAAGAAATTTTATTAGATGTTGTTCCATGTTATCTTTCAACCCATTGAGGTAAGAACAATATGTTATTGCTTAGTATAAAGTTGTCTGATGAGTGTCTTGGAACCCCTTTGCTAAAATATTAAATGTTCTTAATCTTCAGCCGATTTTTGTGAGTTGGGAAATTTCTGAGTTGAGGGAAATCTAAATAATCTTCTGGAGATGCTAACTATCTAGGTGGCATATTTCTGTTTCTTCCCAATACTCCCAATGCAGTTTCTACCTTTAGGCAATAGACAGTGATGAGCCAGAGCAGTTCTTCTCTCCAGCTGAAAGCTACCTGACTGTACTGATACCTTATTAAGGCAAGTAAATCATGAAATTATACAAATATTCTGCAGGCTTCTTAGACTCTACATAAAGCAGAATTAAATTTTGTGATTGGGACCTAAAACAGTGATGCTGCCAAGAAACATTAGATGGACTCAGCAACAATTCTATTACTTGCCAAAATGAGATAGTCTAGGATGGTTCTATTTAGAACAAGGGCAACTGGGTTACCATGAGATGCCATAGGGGTCATGTCACCAATGATGCCCAGGAAATATCAAAGGATCATGCAGAGAACTTAGACTCAAATCCACCAAATGCACTTCTTATTCTTTTTTTTTGGCGGGGGGGTTGTTTGGGGTGGGGTTGTGGGGCAATGGGGGTTAAATGACTTGCCCAAGGTCACACAGCTAGTGTCAAGTGTCTGAGGCTGGATTTAAACTCAGGTACTCCTGAATCTAGGGCCGGTGCTTTATCCACTGTGCCATCTATCTGTCTCCCCACCTCTTATTCTTTTTTTTTCTTTTTTTTAGTGAGGCAATTGGGGTTAAGTGACTTGCCCAGGGTCACACAGCTAGTAAGTGTTAAGTGTCTGAGGCCGGATTTGAACTCAGGTACTCCTGACTCCAGGGCCAGTGCTCTATCCACTGCACCACCTAGCTGCCCCTCCACCTCTTATTCTTAATGCTTGTGCATTAAGGCCTCGTTTTCCTCACCTATAAAATGTGGGTGGTTGACTAGATTGTCTTGGACATCCCTTCCAGCTCTATTTCTATGATCTTATAAACTGTCATCACAGATTTAGAACTGGAAGAGACCTCAAAAGTCATCTAGTCCAACTTCCTTATTTAACAAATTGGTAAACTGAGGGCTATAGAATAGACCTCAGGAGTTATCTTGTCCAACCTCCTTGTTTTACAAATAAGGAAGTTTAGAGCCTCAGAATGGACCTCAAAAGCCATCCTGTCCAACATTTTTACTTTCAAATGTGGTAACTGGGGCTCCAAAAAGTTAATTCACATATGGTGTAAGTAGCAGAGACATGATTCAACGACCAAAATTCTGATTCTAACTCCAGCACTCATTTAATTAGCACCCCTATCTCTCACTTGGTCTACTTTACTTGATGATCTCCCAAAATCTTTAAGGACCCCAAGCCCTTCTATATCCTTCTGAATTACCTAAATAATAGCACAATCCTTTCCCTCCTGTCTGTGTCTAAAAGCATGTTGTCTATTTAGAATATTTGCCTCTCTGCTCCCTGTTCCCCTCCTCTACTCCTTGTTTTATCTGTTTCTCCATCTAACTTAGAGGTTAGAGTTCATTAAATTACACATCCCATGAGGACAGAAACTATCTTGTGCCTTTTTTTTGTATCCCCATCACTAAGTTCAGTGCCTGACGCATAGTGAGAATTTAATCACTACTTCCTGACTGACTGACTGACTGACTGACTGACTGACTGACTGACTGACTGGATAGAGCAAGAAGAGATATTAAAATTGATTCAGTTCAGTCTCCTCATTTTACATTCTTCCAGATTCAAATTAAAGTTTACCACTTCCATGAATTTTTCCATAATAATCAACAACATTAATAATAACTAATATTTTTATATCACATACTTTGTGCCAGGCTCTGTGCTAAGAGCTTTGTAATTGTTTTCTTATTCGATCTGTACAACAATCCTAGAGATTGATAACAGCTAACATTCATATAGCATTAACTATGTATAGAGGACTAAATGCTTTATAATTATCACCTCATTTGATCCTCATAAGAATCCTAGGAGGTAGGTACTATTATTATCCCTATTTCGATGATAAGGAAACTGAGGCAAAAAAGGTTTAAGTGACTTGCTGAGGGTCACACTGCTAGTAACTTCTGAGGTTGGATTTGAACTCATGTCTTCCTGACTCCAGGCTTGGTGCTCTATGTACTACCTAGCTGCCTAACAATCCTAACATTCCATGTCTCACCACCTCCGCTAATGTGTTTTTGCATTGTGTATTCCACAACTAGTTCAAATCCTGAAGTTTAGTATTTTGTCATGTCAACATAAAGTATCCCCCAAATCTCTGCAGTTTTAAGCTATTAAAACTTAAAACAACACTAAGATTTTTGGAACACGATGCATACCTAAAAGCTAGAAACAAATTTAGAAGCTACCCATTGTGTATTTAGTGAGGGTGCTGACCAATAAGGGTTCACTTATCAGAGCATGCACATATTTGCCCTGCTTGGTGGATTATACAGAGCACATATGTACAATGTTCCCTTCCTGATTTAAATCCAATGCTTAGAGTCCTGTTGAACCTACCACTGGTCATGAGTGACAGAGGGGATGGTACCAGGATGGTGAAGAATCTTCTAATTGGTTGAGGTTAAAGTGAGGGTACCTGTCAAAGGTTCAAGCAGATAATCTCTCATTACTTTTCCAGAGACCATTTAACAGACTCTTCATCACCAAAAGTAAATAGCTCATTCACTAATCATAGCTTGAAATAAACTCACAAAGCATCTACATGTTGAATTGAAAGCAGGCAAGGAATATTAAGTGTGCTCTGAATAACCCAACATGAAGGGTAAATCTATGTATGTTCTAAGGACTGGGCTTTTATTGGCCAATCCCCTGGTCTCCATATTAAGTCCTGGAAGAGTTGGGGGATTTGCTCAGGGTTAAAGAGCTAATTAGTGGCAGGAATACACCTCATCCAAGAGGCTTTCATTAGATAACTGCTATGTTCAAGGAACTGTAGGTACTGAGACCATGAAGACAACAAAATAAACAATTGCTACCATAGATTTTACATAAATAAAATCCAGATGTTTCAACCCAAAGGGGAAGAGTCAAGCCAATAGTAGTATCAGAGACACAAATATATCATGATGCCAGATGTGAATTTACACCATAATTATTTTAATGAGAGTTAAGAAGTCTAATTAATTAGCTAATTAATAAAGTGACAGAAACTTAATATAATTTCTCTAAACATTGCTGAATTCATACTACAACATTTAGGATTGTACCCCAATTCCCACCCAAATAGAGTGGAGAGAGGGATTGTCTTATGTTGTTTGTTACATAGGGAAGGTAGTAACTCCTGAATGACAGAGAATGCAGAGTGACGCTGTGTCCTTATGTAAGATTTGGAATGATAGGGTTGCATGGGAAGCCAGCCTCATCATGTCTCTGTATGTCTGAAGTTCTAAAGATTGCTGAGAATGAATCTCCTCAATATGAGACTCTTCTCTCCTTCTTGGTTTGAGCTGAGATTTTATCTTGCTCCAGACTGAAGAACTCATCCACTCGTGTATTTTTGGTATATGCAAATCTATATTGATTGCCTGGTTTCTGCTTGCTATATTGCTTGGATAAAATGGTTTCCTCAGTATTGACTCTTTGTTATATAGTCTTTTGTGTAACCAGTGGTGAGTAAAAATTAAGATTCTCCCCTCCTTAAAGTAATCAGGAAAACATTTTTTAATCTATCATGATCAAGACTACCCATATTTGAGGGAGACAGAGAGATGTAATTCTGATCTAGCTTGATATCCCTCTAGGAGATTAGACCAATGTTCCATGGTTCCTGGGTACTGTCTCCTAATACTATCTCCACATATTGTGTTGGGGGTATAAATATTACCCTTGGCTCTCCTTTCTACACACAGGCTTGAGAACACCTGTAAGTGGTATTTATCTATTTATATATCCCTTGTAGGAATACATCTTATAGAACTGATGAATGTTTGGTGCTCAAGGGACCTTGGGAATCACCTAGTCTTGTGCACAATTTTTTTCATGAGTGAATCTTTAGGCTTTTTCAAGTATATCATCATATCATCTGCAAAAGAGTTTTTTTTTTACCTTCTTCCCTATTCTTATTCCTTCTATTTCTTTTTCTTCTCTTATTGCTATTGCTAGGATTTCCAATATAATATCGAATAATATTGGTGACAATGGGCATCCTTGGTTCATACCTGATCTTACGGAAAGGCATCTAGTTTGTCTCCATTGCAAATAATGTTTGGAGATGGTTTCAGATACATGCTTTTATTAATTTAAGGAAAAATCCATTTATGACGATATTTACAAATGTTCTAATATAAATGACTGTTGAATTTTTCAAAAGCTTTTTTCTACATATATAAATATAATCATATGATCTTTTTAACTTTTATTATTTATTCAATCAATTATATTAATAGCTTGTCATCTCACAAATTAGATTACTTCTTATGGCCAAGGGTTGTTTGTCATATTTTCTTTGTAACTAATTGCACTTGACATGGTGCTAGATACATTCTTACAAGCCTTTGTCCTCTCATGCACTTAGGGTCATAGGATCAAACCTTGAAAGCTAAAAGGGGCCTCATCCAGTCCAATCCATTTTGCAGGTGAGTAAACTGAGGCCAAAGGAGATGAAGTGACTTGCCCAACCAAGGTCATACAGGTAGCAAGCATCAGAAGAGGAATTTCAATTCAGGTCCTCTGGCTCTAGAACCAGAGTTCTTTCTAGTGGAACATTTAGCATATTCTGAGCTCAGTTACAATCATTTGAAAATATGTCATATCTTCATTCAGATCAAAAATTTTTTGAGGTCAGAGAATATTTTTTTTTTTTTGGTGAGGCAATTGGGGTTAAGTGACTTGCCTAGGGTCACACAGCTAGTAATTGTTAAGTGTCTGAGGCCGGATTTGAACTCAGGTCCTCCTGAATCCAGGGCCGGTGCTCTATCCACTGCGCCACCTAGCTGCCCCTCAGAGAATATTTTTAATCATTTTTAAGTTTCTTTTATCACTTGTGCTTTTCACATAGTATGGAGATCATACACAGTTCTTAAAATTTGAATGAATGATAAATACTTGTTGATTAACTGGTTAGGAAGTTAGAAGTTGTAGTCAGGAAAATTAAAATTTTCCAGTTCCAGTATCTAAAAGGGATTAGGTCAGTTTTTGTTCTAACCTCTTGTATAAATTTATTACCCTTTAGCCTGATACAATTGGGCAACCTTGTTAATATTTGTTAGCATCATTCATATCTTTGGCAAGATCTTTTTACAAATAACTTAACATTGCTTTTTCTTTGTTATCCTGAGGTATGATTTTACTATAAAATATATCTCAGGTTTCTATGAGGATCTTGTATTTGTAATATTTATGAGAGATAGAGTGAAGAGAGGGGAGAGACAGAGAGACAGAAACATAGAAAGAGAGAGAGAGATTCAAGTTGTATGACTGTGAGTCACAGGACTATATATTCTCAGGAGAACTAAAAATAAACTTCACAGAGCAGGCAATTGAGAGGCATATGGTGGGTGTGAGTAGGCCACAACATTCAATAGCTAAGAAACTTTGAAGAAGAATTGTAGTAAAGGATGACATCAGGGAAATACTTAAGCAATAAAGATGTGCTGGCCTAGTGTCTGGAACGAGAGAGCCTGGGATGTCAGGAGAAATCCAAGAAGGCATCCACACTTTTCATAGAGACCCTATGTCAAATATATAGGAAGCTATGTACAAGAGTCACATGGGATGAGCAAATATGCATGAGTTGCAATTTCTAACATTGAAAGGAACATGCAATCTATGATCAAAGATCTGTTTGAATGAGTATGGTACAGGGGAGAGAGCGCTAGTTCTAAAGTCAGGCCTCTTTGATGCCTACCTCCTGTGTGACCTTGGACCACTCAGTTAATCTATCTGACTCTCAGTTTCTTCACCAGTGAAATGAGGAGGTTGAGCTAGATGACCTCTGAGATTACTTCTAGCTCTTAGATATATGTTTCTCCTACTGTGATCCTCCCACTAGATTCAGAAACAATCACTGTGTTCAGAAATCTCCTTTAAAGAAGATAAGCAAAGAGCATGCTCATTAATTAAGGGATGGCCAAATAAAGTGTGGTACATTATTGTAATGGAATATTGCTGTGCTGTAAGAAATGATGAATGAGATAAAGATATAGAGGAGGTGGAGCCAAGATGGTGGAGAAAAGGCAGTGACAAGTTGAGCTCGCCCCAAGAACCCTCAAAATACCTTTAAATAATGCCATAAGACAATTCCTGGAATAGCAGAACCCACAAAAAGATAGGGTGAAATAATTTTTCAGCCAAAGACAATTTTCAAGGGCAGCAGGAAAGGTCTGTTGTACCAGAGTAAGATTGGAGTGCAGTCCAGTGCAGACCCAGCCCCAGCAAACCAGGAGCAGGCCTTGGGAGCCTCTGAATCAGCAACAGCAGCAACTGCTTCTGGACCTCTTAGCCCACAGATGGTAAGGGGGTCAAACAATTGACCAGAAGGAGATTACAGGGCTCCATTTTTTAGTACTGAGGCAGGACTCTGTTGTTCAGCTCATACTCCCATCCAGATCACAGTCTTGTGTGGTGGTCCCAGGCCAGGAAAGAGCACAAGCACACTGGAGCTTGTGGCCACAGTGGAGTGGAATTCTGTTCATAGTTCCAGGGCAGAAAAGCAGGTTGGTGGTTGCTTACAGATCAGAGCACAGGCCAGGAGAGTAGTAAACATACCTCTCCCTAAATCTTCTCACCTTGGAAGAACTAAAAACTTAGAAAATCCTAAAAGTATCTCTGAAAACAGCTGCACAACCCCCCTGATGCTTTGGACAGTGTACCCTCCACCCTGGAAGCAGTGTCCCACTTTAACAAAGAGTTAAAAGTCAATAAATAGGCTGGGGAAATGAGCAAACAGAAAAAAATCCTGACCATAAAAAGTTTCTATGGTGGCAAGGAAGATCAAAATACACCCTTAGAAGATGGTAATAAAGTCAAAGTTCCTACATCCAAAGCTTCCAAGAAAAATATGAATTGGTCTCAGGCCATAGAAGCACTCAAAAAGGGTTTTGAATATTAAGTAAGAGAGGTAGAGGAAAAAATAAAAAGAGAAATGAGAATGATACAAGAAAATCATGAAAAAATTCAAAGGCTTGGTAAAGGAGGCATACAAAATAATGAAGAAAATAACTTCTTAAAAAAACAGACTAGGCCAAATGGTAAAAGAGGTACAAAATGCCAACAAGGAAAAGAATGCCTTGAAAATCCAAATTGGCCAAATGGAAAATGTGGTATAAAAGCTCTCTGAAGAAAATAACTCCTTAAAAAATTAGGATTAAGCAAATGAAAGCTAATGACTTTATGAGAAATAAAGAAACAATAAAGAAAAAGCAAAAGAATGAACAAAAAGTAGAAAACAATGTGAAATATCTCATTGGAAAAACAACTGACCTGGAAAATAGATCCAGGAAAGATAATTTGAAAACTATTGGACCTGAAAGCCATGATAAAAAAGAGCCTAGACATGACCTTCCAAGAAATTGTCAGGGAAAAATTCCCTGATATTCTAGAAGCAGAATAGAAATTGAAAGAATCCACTGATCACCTCCTGAAAGAGATGCCAAAATGAAAACTTCCAGGAATATTATAGTAAAATTCTAAAGTTCCAAGTTCAAGGAGAAAATATTGAAAGCAGCCAGAAAGAAACAATTCAAGTATTGTGGAGACACAGTCAGGATAACACAAGATTTAGTAGCTTCTTCATTAAAGGACTGTAGGGCTTAGAATATGATATTCTAAAGGGAAAAGGAACTGGGTTTACAACCATGAATCACCTACCAAGCAAAACAGTATAATCCTTCAGGGAAAAAAGATATGGGAATTCAATTAAAGAGATTATTTTCAGGCATTCTTGATGAAAAGACCTGAACTGAATAGAAAGTTTGACTGTCAAATGCAAGACTCTAGAGAAGGATAAAAAGGTAAATAGGGAAAAGAAATCATAAGGGAAAGGAAAAGGTTAAACTGTTTACATTCCTACATGGGAAGATGATACTTATAAATTGTGAGATAAAGATAGAGAAGTATGGAAAGATATATGAACTGAAGCAAAGTGAGATAAGCAGAGACAAGAAAAGAGTTAATGCAATGATTGCAATATCAATGGAAAGAACGATAACCACAAAATAATTGAAAATGAATGTTGCAAAAGTACAAAGAACAAGCATGGAGACAAAGAAGAAATATGAGAAGACACCTATTCCCATTACTTTTCAGAGAAGAATGGTCCATGGGAATGAAACATTTCGTAGATTTTCAATTTTTGTAAGGCATTGATTAGTTATGCTGATTTTTTTCCTCTCATATAACTCTTTTTTTTCTTTTTAAAACTCTGTTATATGGTATGGCTCTCTGAGAGGGCAAGGGGTAGGAATATAAAAGAAAATTTAGGCAATATAAAAGCAGAAGATACCAATAAAATTAATTTAAATAAAAAAGGAGCTAGGAATTCTGTTCCCATTTTTGTCATTTATATGCTAATTGATGCTGGTAAAGTCACTTAATATTCAATTAGTTCTATAACAGCAGCAATAAAACCCCAACAGGCTAAAAAAAAAAACAACCCAAACCTCACCATATGGCATTTTTATATTAATTCAGTATTTTCATAAAAAAAATGACTAGTTGATTGTGAGACAGTCAAACCAGTCACTCTCATCATCAAATTTATTTCTTTACAAAGGTAATGAATTGGTCTCTACCAAATAATTCTAGAATTCAGGCAAGACTGGCTCTCACTTCAAAACTTTATCCACATTTTCCTTGGTATGGATACTCCCTCAACTTGTTCAATGTACTCCAAAAACCATTTATGGAGTCTGCATGTAAGGCACCATGGTTAGAGAGGAAAATCTAAAAACTCTAAACTTATACTTCCCTACAGTTCCCTATAATTCCCTACATAGCAATTTCAGGGGGTGAGGAAAAAGAATACTAACAAGAAAGGGAACAAACATTTATTCAGCACCTACTCTGTCAGGCACTGTGCTAAGCACTTTGCACATAATATCTCATTTGATCCCCACAACAACCTTGAGAGGTATATTCTATTTTATTCCTGTTTTAGAGACAAGAAAACTGAGGGGGGCAGATAGAAGTTATGTGACATGCCTAGGGACACATAGCTAGTAAGTGTCTGAGGTCAGATTTGAATTTGGGTCTTTCTGACTCCAAACCCAGCACTTTATCCATTCTACTATCTAGCTGCTGCTTAGGGTAGGCCAAGGGTCAACCAATACAAAAGAGGATCAGGAAAGGAAGTGGCTCTGAATTGAGACTTGAAGAAAGCTAATCATTCACAAAACTTAGGTGAGGAAGGAGATCACTCCAGGCATAGGGTTATTTTTCAGTCTTTTTCATTCATGTCTGACCCTTCTTGACCCCATTTGGGTTTTTCTTAGTAAAGATACTGGAGCAGTTTGCCTTTTCCTTCTCCATCTCATTTTGCAGATGAAGAAACTGAGGCAAACAAGGTTAAGTGACTCACCCAGGGTCACAAAGCTAGTAAGTATCTGAGACTGGATTTGAACTCAAGAAGATGAGTCTTCTTGACTACAAACAAGCAGTCTATTTATTGCACCACCTAGCTTCCCCATCAGGCATGGGGAGTACCCATCAAATGTACAGAGGCAGGAGATATAATGTTAATTATGGAAGATATTGATTAGAACAGACTAGAAGAAACAGAATATTCAAGAAGTAATGTAAAATAAGTCTGGAAAGATAGAGAGGACTAAGATAAGGATGTAATGGGTTTTAAATTGCAAATGAAATTTATTTTCATGCTAGGGGAAATAGGAGACCACCAGAGATTCACAAGCAAACAAGTGACATGGTCAGATCTTTGTATCAGAAAGATTTGTTTGGCAGCTTAATTAACGCAGGATGGATCAGAGAGGAAAAGAGTGGAAGCAGGGAAACCAATTAGGAGGCTATTATAATTGTCCAAGAAAGAGGTGATAGTGTCTGAGGAAGAATGATGGTCATGGGAGTGGAAAAGGGAAGAGAAGTGGGAGAAATTTGCAGAAGTAGAATTAACACACTTTGCAACTGATTGTATATGGAATGTAAATTTCTATAGGGCAAGGACTGTTTTGTTTTTGTTTTCATGTCCCCATTAATTAGCCCAACATCTGGCACATAGCAAGTTGTTGTTGTTGTTGTTGTTGTTGTTTTTCATGCTCCACTCTCAGAGAGGACCAATGACCTTATGAAGGTGATGTCTTGACTTAAGGTGAATTGGATTTAAGTGAGGCAGAGCTGCACAAAGTCATCAGCCTCTCTCCTCCAGAGTCATTGAAGTCCAGTGGCAAGATAAAGACTAAGATAACTGACAATGGCCCAGGATGCAGTAAATTAAGGTTTTTACTAGGTCTCAGTTTGTTTGAGGTTATGCCCATTCAATGACTAAGGGCTAAAGAGAAAGGACAGAAGCAAGGGAAGGAAAAGGGAAGGAAAAGAATTCAACCCAAGTTGCTTTTTAATGGGAGA
Organism: Dromiciops gliroides; assembly: GCF_019393635.1. Lineage (NCBI taxonomy): Eukaryota > Metazoa > Chordata > Mammalia > Microbiotheria > Microbiotheriidae > Dromiciops > Dromiciops gliroides. Next base: position 319,684,813 of record NC_057863.1, on the reverse strand, counting down.
TGAACAAGCAATAGAATTCTATTAAGCTTTATACTTGACTATTCTCTCATATCAGGTATTTTATTGTTTCTTTCCATTGGGCTTATTCTGACACCTGTACATGGCAAAGGACAGTGAAGAGTAAATGATAAATGGCTACTATGTACCAAACAATATGCTAATGTAAAGAATTAATTATGATTTGAGCTTTCTCTGACCCCATCTTTGTCTAAAATTAAGAGCCCCAGTGTGCTCTGGCCTGCCTCAGGCTCCACCCCCTCCACTTTGGAAAGGTGCTCCATCCATGGTGCCGCAGCTCACATCATCACCATGTGCCAATGCCTATGTGGGCCTGGCCAAATTATAATGATTGGAAGCCCGTGAGGGCAGTCAGGTGACCCGTGTTTCCAGAAACGGGTGGCTGGCATTTGGACAGCCACCTGTTGATTCTGTCAATCAGGGCTGCCAGCCAATTAGCTTGGGGCTGTGTGTATGTGGACCCTGTTTCCTGTGGAAGAGGGGCCTTTGGGGATAGAGAGAAGGGAGGAGTCAGCTCATTTTGGCGGGCGTGAGGGAGAAGGTTAGACCTGGTGCAGCTGAGTCCAGTTGGTGTGATTTCAGGTAGTATTATTTTCCTTCCCTTATTCCCTTTTTCCCTTGTCCCAAGTTCTACTCATCTTACTTGTGTTTTAAATTTGTTCCTGCTAATAAACCCTGTTTTGTTTTTTGAAAGAGGCTGTTAATCTCCTTCCTTGTGCCAACATTATGGCGAGCTGCCTAATTAACACTCCCTAATTAAAATTTGGCCCCTACACTAAGTAATAGGGCTACAAAAAGAGACAAAAGATAGTTCCTGCCCTCAAGGAGCTTACAATCTAATGGGAAATCTTAAACAATCAAGGATTTACAAAATTAATTTACTTCAAAGCTTGGAATAAAATTTGGAATGCTCACATTTTTAAGCATATATGCAAGAAGTCTGGACCTCAGACAGGCCTCTATTCCTAATGACAGTTGTAGGACTTCCTAGTGAGAGGACAGGGTAGGGCTAACAGAATTAAAGATTCACCTAAAATTCATTTCATTTCAATTCAGTTCATTTAATTCAATTTATTTGTTTTCACTAGACCTGTGATTTCATTATTATAGGAAGCTCCTAATAGAAAAATCACTCCATAATGCAGATCTGTTTGTACCTACTTACATTCTTAGTTTCATGAGGCACTGAAAGGTTCACAAAGTCAGTATGTGTCAGAGACTTGATAAGACATGAATTAGACCTTCCTGGTTCCAAGAGATCGCCTTTATCCACTACACCATCATCCTTCTTGTTAAATTTTAAAAATGTATTAAAAAGGGGGCGGCTAGATAGCAGAGTGGATAAAGCACTGGCCCTGGATTCAGGAGTACCTGAGTTCAAATCTGGCCTCAGACACCTGACACTTACTAGCTGTGTGACCCTGGGCAAGTCACTTAACCCCCATTGCTCCGAGAAAAAAAAAAGAAAAAGAAAAGAAAAGAAATGTATTAAAAAACACATATTCCTTGTTTATTACATACCTAGGACAGTGCCAAGCTCTATAAAGAACATAAAGATACATGCCATTCATACCAGGAACTTCCCTATGAGAACATTGGTTTCTGGAGGGCATGGAAGCAGCATGGAGAGCACCCTGACTCCAGAGTCAGAGAATCAGGGTTCAAATCCTACCTCTGAGGCTTATTATGGGTGTGACTGGGGGCAAGTCTCTTAACATCCCTGAGCCTCATCATTCAAAGGAAGCTGTGAAAGTAGATAGCTTCTGACGTTAGATCCAAGATTACTTTAGTATTTGTATCTCCTGGATCTAGGAGAGATTGCTACTGCTACATCTTTTTGTACTTGTATCCCAAGGGGCTAGTGGGCTGCCAGGCTTATAGGTGAAAATCTTTGTTGAATGAATGCTTCACTGCTTGATTGAATGATAGAGGAATGTAATTTACTTGGGTGTGGGGAAAGGGGGATGCTGCTTCACATAGGAGAAATAGTTAAACAGCAACACAACTGGATCATATGACTAAGTATCTAAATGAGCATCTACATTGAATGCTCTAGGAATTCAGAGGTAACAAAGGTGTGCCAGAAAATCTATTGTTAAATTTACACCCAGGAAAACTAGAAAATGCTATAAATGAAGGATTGGTTTATAGTTTTATTGCTGTTGAAAGAACAAGTCCTGAAAAAGTTGTTAGATACTTAATGGTAGGGTCAAGAGTCATGGTAGTGGTAGTGACAGTGGTTGTGATGATCCTTTTCAAAGAGGACCAGTGACTGACATGCTCATGAATGGGATTTAAGTGAGGCAAAGTTGCACAAAGTTGTAAGCATCACTCTCTCTTCCAGAGTTATTGAAGTTCAGTGGCAAGACAAAAGTTAAGATGGCTGGTGATGTCCTAGGATGCAGCCAATGATCTTGGTGTCTTTGATGTCTAACCAAGCAGTAAGCACTCCACAGTACCTGCTTCAGCTGCCTTCATAGACATTAGAACAAATTGTTCTCATCTGCCCATTCTGCTGGAAGTCTTCACATGTTTAGGATAGACATCCCCCAACTTACTGATGGGTTTGAGGTCTGATGGTTACCCTCAACCTGGTTTAGCCTTTTTGCCCAGATGGTTGTACTGGGGTGTGGCTACTACCTATGCTATAGCTGCTTGGAGCCACAGGTGAGAGTTGAGTGACAGATCACCATAAGCTAAAATAAAGGGGAATTCTTCAAGGAAGAGTTGAGATTTAAATTGGTCCATGAAGGATGACCAGGACATACTGGTAGAGAGGAAGGGATTATGTTGCTCTAACATGTAATTGTCTCAATACCAGTGTACGGAATATTCCAACAAGACAAAGGGAATCCATTATAGTGTAGCTCTGTAATTCTGAAATGTATCAAGAAAGTCCTAGGCAAGCATATCACAGACTCTCGAACCCCTTATCAACCATCCTTTTAGCACTCGATGATTGCCATACTATTCTTTGAATTGATAGGGTTTAGAGTAAAATAGCACTCAAAATCACCCTTTCATTCCATACTTACAAAACATGGTTGACAGCATCTCTGGGAAGAATACCATCCTATCTGAATGCTTGTTTCCCATCCCCCTTCCTTTTTTATGCATAGGACCGTAATACACAACTCTCTAGCAGAATGATTCCCTGACTCTTGCCCTGGTGTAGTTATAATGCAACTGCAGTGGTGTCCAAATTTAAAATTATCAACAGAGAGAAGGTCAGCAAAGCATGTTTTCCACCCAATCAGATGCAAACTCATAAATTAGTTTGTCCATTTAGTCATAAAGCTGAATAAATAACAAAGCTCTGGTTTTAACCTTCCTGCATACTAGTGTTTTAAGTTTGCCTTCCAAATGCACATAGGACATTATGCAGCATTTATTGATGGAAGCAATCCAGAAATGTGACATTTGAATGCTTTCTCCTATGTAGCCCCAGGTACCATCCTAAAACCACAATTTAATTTTAGACCCTGAGTGAAAGGTTTATGGCCATCTTATTCAAACAAACACATGTTGCTGTGAAAAATTACCCAGTCTGTACCATCTGTTTGTCTGGAAGGTTTCATTTAGTCCACAGATCTGATAAATAAATCAGCTGAATTTGGACTGAACAAGGAGGCTACATGGAAGACCAAAAGTCTATAAGTTTCCAGTCATCACTAGTCAATCATGAAGCCCTAATCATAATGAGCTATAAACAAATGGCTTGATTTAATGTAGTGGGTCACTGATCTCTGCTTTGGAAATTGTATTTTCTAGAAGGTCATTCATATAAATGTAGGATACTGATGTCTGTGTTATCTGTGAGAAGTTTTATGTCAGGTTCATCTACTTTTCATGATATTCCTTTTTCTAGGACTCATGGAAAAACTCAGATTGCAAAATTCTTTATAAGGCTTTATATAAAAGTGGTTATGTTTGGAGAGAGACCTAAGTTTAGATCCTATCTTGTATAATTCTTAATTATTTTCCAAAATGGTTGTATTAATTCACAGCTTTACCACCAATACATTATTGTGTCCCTAATCAACTTTTAAAAACTACAAATTGTAGAACAATTGTCGATCTATATTGGTAAAGGAATTTTCTTATCAGGAATTTCCTACATCAATGAAATTACAAGATAGTTCAAAACAAACAACCAAAAACTCTTATATGGATGTAAGCAATTGAATACCTATCCTTGAAGAATTAAAGTTGCAGGACACCCAAAAGACAACAGAGAGAACCACAGCAATAGTGACTACATAAGGTACAACCTGTTAATGAAGTAGGATTTCACAGAAATACCATTGAACAAAATTACCATATAAAAATGTTTACTAAGAACATTCTTAAAACATCTTTTTCAGTTCCAATAAAGATATTTTATTTACTTTTTCACTGTTCTCTTTGTCACTTTTATTACTATTCTCTTCTTGACATAATCTCACACTATAAAATCTCCATCACTATTGCTGCAACTGAAAGACAGCCTTGTTGAAGACTCTGATGATCGATAGAAGGGATGGTCTTTTTTGTGCCATTGTTAAAATAACTGAAGTTTCAGACACTTCTCCATAGTCCCCAGGGTCCTCTTTTAAACTTATCTTCTTTAAATCTGGTACTAACAATAAAATGATAGGTTGTACAAAAATTTCATCAAATCAATATATGGGGGTACAGTTTATATTGAGGTCAATATTATTTTTAAGCATTTATTTTATTTGAAAATTTTATATTTTATTCTTTCTAATTACCTTTAAAAACAATTTTAACATTAGTTTGTTTTAGATTTGGAGTTGCAAGTTCTCTCCTTTCTTCTTGACCCTTCTTTCTCCTTGAGAAGGCAAGCAATTTTATATAGATTATAGTTGTGCAATCATGCAAAACATTTCCATATTAGCCATGTTGCAAAAGAAAACACTGACCAAAAATACCCCAAGAACAAATAAAGTTTTTTAAAAAGTATACTTCAGTCTGCATTTGGATTTCACCAGTTCTTTCTGTGGAGGCAGATGGCCTTTTCTTCATAAGTTTCTTGAAACTGTCAGATCATTGTATTGCTGAAGAGAGGTAAGTCATTCACAGTTGATCCAACATTGCTATTACTGCATATAATTTTCTCCTGATTCTGCTCACTTCACTTTGCATCAATTCATTTAAGTCTTTCCAAGTTTTTCTGAAAGCATCCTGCTCATCATTTCTTATATAGTAGAATCACAATCATATACCATAACTTGTTTAACTGTTACACAATTGAAGGGAATCCCCTCAATTTTCAATTCTTTGCAACCACAAAAGAGGTGCTATAAATATTTGTGTACATATATGTCCTTTCCCTTTTTTGTTTTTTTTTTAATCTCTTTGGGACTCAGACCTAGTAGTGGTTTTTCTGGATCAAAATGTATGCATTGTTTTATAGCCCTTTGAGCATAGTTCTAACTTGCTTTCCAGAATGGTTGGAATAGTTCACAGCTCCACAAACAGTGAATTAGTGTCCCAATTTTCCCACATTTTCTTCAACATTTGTTTTATTTTTTCCTTTTCTGTCATCTTAGCCAACCTGAAAGGTGTGATGTGGTACCTCAGAGTTGTTTTTATTTGAATTTCTGTAATCAAAAGTGATTTAGAGCATTTTTACATGAATATAGATAGCTTGATCAATATAAGTGCTGCAAGAGCCACCCTGGTATAATGAAATGAGAGTTGGACTTAGAGTCAGGAAGACCTGAATTTAAATCCTGCTTCTGACTATGGTCACACTGTTTGTGTGATTATGGACAAGCCACTTGGCCGATAAAAATCACTACAGACAAAACTTTTAAGTGCAGAGATGTTAAAATGTAACTGGAAACTATTTAACAAAATAAATAAATAAAAATATAACAGAAGCTAGATAACACTAATGTGTGGTTTCAAACTCAAAATGCAGCTGACAGGATTCCTTATGTGCAATTTAGTGCCTCCCCTCTTTTTTATTTGAGTTTGACTGAAAATTGCTCTGGGTAACTCTCTAAGAATAAGTGTTGTAGAGAAACAGTCAACCTCTATTGGTAGAAAGAGTTTCTTCCTCGTTGACCCCTATATCATTGCAATCACAGATCTGCTAAGAAAAATCAATCAAAAACAATTATTGCCACATGTCCAAATGCCAGTTGGACAGTCTTGTCTTACAGACAGGAAAGCAGTAGTAAACTCAGGAGGTATAATTCAGGGTGGTAGCTGTAGGCTAGTTCTGACAATAGTTATAATGGCCTCTTCCTCAATGCTGGGTGCACTCTGTGGGAGTTTCTAGAGCAGGTCACAAGCCTCAGGGTACTGATATATCCACCAACTCCTTCAATTATGGCACTGAGGACTGGAGAGGAGACACAGGACCAAACAGTAAGAATGCCAAAGTTTCATTACCCAAAAATTGATCTCTCCCCTAGGCCTTGCACTATTGTTTTTCATGGCATCCCACCTCGGTACTAATTCCACTGATTCTCACTAAACATGATCTCATCACCAATCATAGAACTTCATAGTCAGAAAGTACCTCAGAGGCCATTTAGTCTAAGCTACACATGATACAGAATTCTCCTTACAACCTACTGAACAAGTATTCATCTGACTTCACTCAAAGTCCTCTTGTGAGCAGAAGTGCATAAAGTGTTCGGGGAGGACTAGCATCTCTGGAGTGAGAGCTTGCCAAACCCTTCCCAAGGCTGCTCATCCACCTTTTTTTTTTTTTTTTTTTTTTTTTTTTTTTAGTGAGGCAATTGGGGTTAAGTGACTTGCCCAGGGTCACACAGCTAGTAAGTGTTAAGTGTCTGAGGCCAGATTTGAACTCAGGTACTCCTGACTCCAGAGCCAGTGCTCTATCCACTGTGCCACCTAGCTGCCCTCATCCACCTTCAGTGTCCACCTATCATCCAACTCTCACCTATGGCTCAAAGAATCTGTAGCATGTCCAGTGGCCCCATTCAGGTAAAACCATTTCAATAGATGGGTTAAACCAGGTTGAGGTAACCAACAGGCCTCAATCCCATAAGTGAGTTGAGGGGATGTCTATCACAAGCATGTGAAGACTTCCCCATGTGGCATGGGCAGAAGAGAACAATTTGTCCCAGTGGCAATGAAGGTAGCTGAAGCAGGAATTGTAGAGCACTTAGAGGTTGGCCAGAAATCGGTGATTCCAAGGTCATCCACTGCATCCTGAGCCATCACCAGTCATTTTAACTTTTGTCTTTGATTACTCTGGCAGAGACAGTGAGGCTGACAACTTTATGCATCTCTGCCTCACTTTAAATCCAATTCACAAGCAAGTCAAGATATCACTCATCATCTACTATTTTACCTCAACTTTGTGATGTCATTGGTCCTCTTCAAATAAACAATGACAAGGGGTCATCCGACCTTCACCTCCTGTGAATGGAGGAATTTTTTTCCACACTATGGTGGAAGTGACTAAAGTTTCCTGCAATTCCTGACAGTTCCCAAGGTCTCCTCTTAAATCAATCTTCTCTACTCTGATATTATTAGCAATGTTATAAGTTCAATTTGAATTTCATAAAATTCAATATGCTGGGAGCAAGTACAGTTTATATTGAGACCTCATAAGGAAGCCTTGCAGTTTTTGGATAACCGTTTTATTTTTTTTTCCTTCATGTCAAGACTAAATTTGCTTCCTTGAAACTCTCACGTATAGTTCCTAGCACTGTACTCTGGGACCAAGAAGAAGAAGTTTAATCTATTTCATGGAACTTGAAGACAGCAGGCTTAGCCTCCCTATGTCTTGGGATGATAAACATCTTCAGTTCCAACAACCAATCCATAGATGTCTTGAATGAATTTCACCATTCTGGTTGCCTTCTTTTGGATGATATATGTCTTGCCTAACATGTGGATTCCAGAACTAAGCATAATTTTCTATGTGTGGTCTGATTGGGACCAAGTAGAGAAGGATTCTTACTTCTCTAGTCCTGAGCAATTAGACCTGAATACAAGTCTGAATGCTAAGACCTCAATGATGTTTGAAGACATCTAATGTTAGCTGTTCTACCACACTGTTAGGTCTTTTTTAACTTGCAGTTCACTAAAAATTCCAGGGGTTTTCTCATAAATTTCTCTCTCCCCCATATTCCCCTGTTCCTAACTTCCCCATTTCTTTTTCCTCATCTGTCAGGTACTTGTAAAGTTGGTTTTTAAAATTCAAGCTCATATCTACATTTAATTCTCTTCTGGCCTGTCAAGATCTTTCTGCATCCTGACTCTGGCATTCAGTGTGTTAGATAACTCTCCCGAGTTTATGCCATCTGAAGAGTTAACAAGTATGCTTGCCTACGGTTTTATCTGGGCCATTGATAAAAATGTTAAACAATGCTGAGCGCAGCATAATCATAGACCCCTGGGGAACTTCTGTAGAGACCACTTTTCAAGTTGGCATAGGCAGCTAAGTATAGTGACCCTCATATAGGGAGGTAACAATGATGAGTGGTGATAAAAAGGTAGGAAATAAGATTCTGCCTTATATATCACATGTGAATGGCAGATTTTCTGAACTCTTCATAGTTCTTTTCCAGTAAGAGATAGTCTTTAGCTTAGGAATACCACAGCAGGATCCAAGGCACAGGGAAAGAAGGCATGGGAGACAAACTCTGCCTCCTCCCAAATTTTGCCCAAATCAGATGCATTTAGAGATGAATCTGGAGAGGCTGATGAAATGGTCAGGGAATTACAGAATTAACAAATTTGAGATATGGAAAAGACCTCAATGCCATCAAGTCCAATGCAAGAAGGAAAGTAATCCTCACTATTATGTACCTGACATGTGTTTGTCCCCCTCTCAGAGGGGGGACCTTACCACTCCTCAAGACAACTCATTCCCTTTTTGGCTAGGTTTAATTATTAAGAATTTTTAAAATGACATCAAGCCTCAATTTGCCCCTTGTAACAAATTTCCACATTTCTCCTGGTCCTGCTCTCCAGGAACAAGCAAAATAAATTGGGTCTCTTCTGTACATGACAGCCCTGCATATATTTGATAACATCCTCCTCTCCAGGCTACCAGCCCCTAATTTCTTTTTTTGTTTTTTGTTTTTTGTTTTTTGCAGGGCAATGAGGGTTAAGTGACATGCCTAGAGTCACACAGCTAGCAAGTATCAAGTGTCTGAGGCCAGATTTGAACTCAGGTACTCCTGAATCCGGGGCCGGTGCTTTATCCACTGCACCACCTAGCTGCCCCACCCCTAATTTCTTGAAGCCATATTCATGTAACATGGACTCAGGGCCTTTCACCACCCTGTTATCCTTCTCTGGAACCTCTGGTGATATGTGTCAAAAGCTCACAAAGACAGAAAAACACTAAGGTCTTTTCAAGAACACTCTAAATGATCCTCACAATACAGGTAGGTGAAGAAAAACTAATTTCTAATGATAAATACTAAGAGATGTATAGGCAAGGAAAAAAGTATATAAGAAGTGAGTCACCAAGGAAGGCACAAACAATAGCATGTATTAAAGATATAAGCAAGTAAAATGGGAATAGGCAACCAAGGAAGAATATACTTATACTAGAAAAAGGGGATTGAAAGCTTGGGGAAGATTTGTGTGGATACATGAAGGAAAAAAAGGCCACATTGAAAATCATCCCAGAAATAAATCAGGCTCAAGAGATTAATAGTGACTTTAAAATGACAAAAGTATTGAACTGATTTTCTTAATCTGCCTTTAATAAGAGAAATGGAGCAAAGCAGTATTTTCAATTAGGTTGTAATGTGGAGTTTAAAAAACATATATCCACAGATGGTCAAAAGAACCTGGAAATGGAAGAACAGGCTGCTCAGCTGACCATGATGAGATCTATGCTTGGCAGTGATGATTGTAAATAATTAACAGGAGGCCTGTAAAAGAACACTTCATTTGTGAATATCCTAGGAGATGAATAGCAAGACAAATTAAACAAGATCATAAGGAATAGAGACAATTCACTACTGGAGGCAATAAGTGCAGTCTGGGTCATCTTGTTTCCCTATAGCTCCTAATGTGGTCAAGAAAGCTCCATATATCAGTAATAAAGTCATTTCTGGAAAGGACCCACCCATGTTTGAAAAGGGCAAGGGAGATTTATTACAATTCACTTTAATTCAGCAAATTGTTTCTGAGCATCCATGGGGAGAGGATCATGTTAAGGTGTTGTTGAGGGGATGTAATGATGTCTAACTTGCGCTCTCTCTCTGTATGTGTATATATACATATATTATGTACACATATGTATATATATACACATACAGACAAACATATATACATATATACACATAAATATATGCATATATAATTGAAAATTAAAATAAAGTAAAAGATAAAAATATGTGTATATGTATATATACAAATGTATGTATATACATATATACATTTATATATTCTAGTGTAGATCACAGTCTATAACCTGTCCATTAACTTCACAAGCATTTATTAAATGTCATCTATGTGTCAGACAATGTGCTACAGATACAAAGACAGAAATGAGTCATTCTCTGCCCTCAAGGAGCTTATGTTCTATTGGATAGAAATATGGATAATGTTGATATTTGTTTGACTATGTATGTATATGTATGTTTATGTCTGTGTATACACACATGTAGATAGATAGATAGATAGATAGATAGATAGATAGATAGATAGATAGATAGATAGATAGATAGATAGATATAGATAGATAGATTTAGATTAGGTATAGATATGGATGATTTAGATTTAGATATAAATATAGATGATATAGATATAAATATGTGGTGGGGAGAGAGAGACAGAGTGTTACTGTTTGTCCTTCGTTCTCAAAAAAGACCATGACATCAGGAGCTGATGTCATGACTTTCAGTGAATTAGATTTAAGTGAGGCGGGGGGTTGTGCAAAGTCACCAGTATCACTCTCTCCTCCAGAGCCATCTATCTGGGTGCAGTGGCAAGATATATATCAGGACAACCGGAGATGGCCCTGGATGTTTGAGGCAATTGGGTTAAGTGACTTGGCCAGGGTGACATAGCTAGGAAGCATCAAGTGTCTGACACTGGATTTGAACTCACTAAATAGCCAGTGCTCTATCCATTGTACCACCTCTCTTCCCCCATATTTAATGAGATGAAGGATAGAAGAGAGGGAAGTAAATACTTTTTAATTGAAAATTAAAAGAAAATAAAAGGTTAAAAGTAATGAAAAAATAATTGGCATCCAGAGAAGTAAATGAAAATAGATACAAAATCATTTCCAAAGGGAAAACACTAACAACTGGCAATTAAGGGGTGAATATCAGGAAAGGCTTCCTGTAGGTGGTAGCCCTCAAACTGATCTTTGAAGGAAATTAGGGATTGTAAGAGGCACAGGTGAGGAGACTTCCAAGTGTGGTGGACAACTTGTGCCAAGGCCTTGATATGTTATGTATGGGGAACAGGAAGCAAGCTGATTTGGCTGGAATATAGAGTTTGTGAAGGAGAATATTATGTAATGATCTGGAAGAGTAGACAGGAACCAGATCATAAAGGACTTTGAAAATCAGACTAGACAGTCATTTTTCCTGTGAGCAAGAGGAAGCCATTGGATCTTCTTGAGTACAAAAGGGACATGGGAAGACCTATATTTTAGGAAAAGAAATCTTCTAACTCTGTAGGGGGGGTGGGGCAACTAGATGGTGCAGTGAATAGCGCACCAAGCCTGGAGTGTGGAAGTCTCATCTTCCTGATTTCAAATCTGGCCTCATGCACTTACTAGCTATTTTTCCCTGGGCAAGTCACTTAAGCCTGTTTGTCTCAGTTTCTTCATCTGTAAAATAAGCTGGAGAAGGAAATGGGAAACCACTCTAGTATCTTTGCCAAGAAAACCCCAAATGGAGTCACGGGGAGTTGGACACAACTGAAAAGCAACTGAATAACAACTGTGCAGTGGAAAGATTGGAGAAGGGAAAAACTGGCCTTATGTTGTATAGTTGTCTATAGAAGACCTACCCATAATTCTAGGGGCTTTCCTCTGGATTTTAAAATATTTCAAAACTACCAGTTAATACTGGAACTCTCCATGTGTTAACCATCATTCATTATTTTAACACTTCTTTTATCAATCATAAATACCTTTAATGATGTCCTTTATGCCAGTTATCATGGAAATATGCCAAAGCCTAGTTACAATCAACATGTGTCTTTCCTTTGCCCTTTGTGTAAACGGAAATGTTTATTTTTCTAAGGTTATAGTGTTCCATGTCACATATATGTGTATATACATATGTGCAAATAAGTACACATGTTTGTGATATTTGTATATACATATATTATAGTACATATATTTATCCATGGGAGAATATTGAGATTTTAAAACACTGTTATAAAGCTTGGGGTATTTGAGAGAGCTACAGTTTTCTGCATGGGATCTTCTATTTAATTCTGGGCCCAACTCATTGTCCATAAACAGTGTCAGTTCAAGAGATATACACATATGCACCTTCATGTATATGTATGTACATATAGACATGTATGTATATGCATGCACATGTGTATGTGTGTTGATGTGTGTATGCATATGTGTGTATACTATATATGTGTGTATACACACACATATACACATATATACATATATAGACAGACATATGAACTAACAGAAAGGGTAGCCCACCTAACTGTATGTCATAATTTGAACTATATACATTCTTCATCCTCTTTTTTTTTGTGGGGCAATAAGGGTTAAGTGACTTGCCCAGGGTCACACAGCTAGTGTCAAGTGTCTGAAGCCAAATTTGAACTCAGGTCCTCCTGAATCCAGGGCGGGTGCTTTATCTACTGTGCCACCTAGCTGCTCCTTTTTATCCTCTTAAAAATAATTGACTAGGCTAATTTCTGGGCTGTAGATTTAAAGAGACCTTATAATTTCAAGGGCTTGATGTAGTTAACACAGTGTCATTCACAAGTAAGAGAATCTGAAAGGTTTCACCAGCTACATGGAATTCATCTACTATTTCCTTCTGCCCATGGGAACAGATGGGTTATTCAACTGTGTGTGTGTATTTGTGTGTGTGTTTTTCCCCAACCTATCCATGCATAGGGGTGAACACACAGTACAGATTAAGCCTGTATGGATCCAGAGTTGGGCCACAGTGAGAAGTTAGGTGGTGTGATGCAGAGAGGACTGACCCGGGAGACCTGCATTCCTGTGCACTTACCTGGTAAGGTTGTGATGAGGATCAAATGAGAGAATGTTCACAAAGTGCTTAGCACAGAGCCCGGCACATGGTAAGTGCAATATAAATGTTTGTTCCCTTCTCTCTTCTGCAAATCGCAGGGCAACATTCATAAAACTAGTGAACAATTCTATTAAGTATGTGCTTCTTCCTTTTAATGCCTTATTTAATATTCATGCTTGGAGGATCCCTGAACAAATGTAGTTCTGTGATTACACCTAGCAAGGGTTTTTTTGTAATCTTAGCATAAGCATTGTAGGTAGTTTGTCAGAGGAGAGACTTTAAAGCCTTTTGCTTTACCGAGTAAAGTGCTTTTTGCTAATCTGCAAATACATGAAAATCTTGTATTCTCTTTTTCTCTTAGTCAACTGTGTGAATATGAAGATGGGATCTTATGTAGAAAAGTAAGTTTGAAACTGGCTATTTCCTTCTCATGATGGTGATGATGGTGTTCTTAATCTATGCTTGGACTATTATAAAGATTTATAAAGGTAAGAACATGGGCATATGATTTAGTAGCTTCTTAAGTCTTGGTCACTTTTGTTATTGTTATAAAACCATCTATACAATTTTCCATTCTTTTGGAATTTTCTAATCTATCTTGATAATTGATCAAAGAGGAAAAAATCTCTCCTTTAAAAGTGTGTCCTCTGCAATACAGATTTATTTTATGTAGACTTTACTGAGTCTTTTTAAAAGTCATTTCAACTCTTTGCTGACCCCATCTGGGGTTTTCTTGGCAAAGATACTGGGGTGATTTGTTATTTCCTTCTCCAACTCCTTTTACAGATGAGGAAACTGAGGCAAACAGGGTGAAATGAGTTTGCCCAGGGTCACATAGCTAGGAAATGTCTGAGGCCAGATTTGAACTCAGAAAGATGAGTCTTCCTGACCGTACGACCTAGCCATCAGGTGGACTTAGACTGGTTCAGTTCATCCCAATTTCATTTCATATGGGCTATCTCTGCTTTCCTATGTTTCCTTCATTATGGTTTCTATGGTTCTAAATAAGTTTTGGCTTGTTTGTGCATTTGCTTGCTTTTCATGGCTTTCCAATTGTCGAGGAATTATAAGTTTGGAAGGTGTGTCAGAGATCATCCAAACAAATTCCTATCTGAATGAGAATCCTTTGTATTGTGGAGGGGGGAGGGAAGGGGTGTGTGTGTGTGTGCAGTGTACAGTGTGCAGTGTGTGCATGTGTGCGGTGTGTGAGGGATCCGTTTTGGCAATCTGCTAAAGCTTATACATTCTTTCTTAAAATAATAATTATATATTTTAAAGGAATAATATTTTTAAATTTTGGTTAGAAACTAGTGAATACACAAATGCAATTTTCCCCCCATCTGAGTTCACATATTTCCCGGTTAAGAATTCCCTCTCTGTGTTCTTCTGACTTATCAGCTACCTGCCTAATATGTGATCCCTATAATAGAACACAATGCTCCTAATCCAGGACTTCTTAAAATTTTTCCACTCATGACCCCTTTTCACCCAAGAAATTTTTACAAGACCCCTGGATATATAGGTATATAAAATAGGTATACATCACCTTTTACTGTTGCCAAATTTTTCATCACCCCCACATTCAGTTCTGTGACCCCCCACATGGGATTTGCAACCCACAGTTTAAGAAGTTTTTCTTAATGTATTCTGGTCAAGACTGGTACAAAGAGACTATTATCAAGGACCTTCTGGTAAATGTTTAATAACCAGCTTTCTCAGGGTGGGGAATGGAGAGTGTATGCATGGCACACTTTGAAGTTTAATCTATGTTATTAACATATTCCCCATCACTTCCCTAAGTTTAGAAAATCAAAAAATAATAAATGAAAGCCTGATTTGTAGCATTTAACAATTTCCAAAGTGTCAATGTTCACAGTAAAAATTCAACAATTGGCTTTTGTGAGCCAGTATGAGCCAGCTCTTGCACAGAACTGATATAACCTCCTTCATACTGGACATGATTCTTCTTAATACAGCCCAAGATTGCATTTAATCTTTGATTACCATATCATACTACTGATTTTGCAATTCACAGATCTTTTTCATATGAACTATCATGCAGTAACACCTTCATTATTTTGCAATTGATCTTTGAACCCAAGTGAAAGGCTTGACTATTTGTTCCTATTAGATTTCATATTCTTGGATTCGGTTCATTTTAGCCCATCAATATCTCTTTGTACCTGAGCTGTATTGTACCACATGGTAACGATCCTTTTCAACTTTGTGTCATCCGAAATAAATCTATGCCTTTGTTAAAATAATTAATAGATCAATTATGCACCACAAGTTCTGGCATACTAGGGCACAATTCTAACTACCTCCTTTCAAGTTGATATTTAACCACTACTGATTCCTCTTTGCATCTTGCTACTCCACAAGTTCTAAACCTACTCAACCATACTATTGCTGTGCTTCTCACCTCTCCATCCACAAGAACAGCATGAGAAATTTTGTACTGAATCTTCCTGTTGTCCAGGCCAGATTTTTACATCTCATCCCCAAGATACATATGAGAGTTTTTGTCAAATACTTTGCAGTAATATGAGCAAACTTCATCTACAGTATTACCCTGATCTGCCAACCTGGTTATACTGTAGAAAGAGGAAATAAGTTTAGTCTGGCATGACCATTTATCAATGAAATCATGTCTCTTTGTGATTGTTTTTATAATAAGTTCTAGAAATATACCCCAAATCAAAACCTAACTCAATATTCTATTGTTTGCAGACTCTCTTCCATTTAAAAAAAGATTAAGGTTAACAGTGTCCTTCAGTCTTATGGTACCTCTTCTGTTTTTATGACCTTTCAAAGGTTACTGACAGTGGCCTGGTAATCATATCCAACAGTTCTTGTATAATCCTGGAAACTAGTTAAGGCTTTGAGATCTGAACTCATCAGAGGCAGTGAGGTGCTCTTTTTAGCACCTTTCTTATCTTGGGGTTTAGCTCTCTAAGACTAAGTTTTATTTTATCCTTTCCAGTCCAAAATTAATCCATTTTTCCCAAAAGAAAATAGAAGAAAAAAAGAGTTGAAGAGTTCTGCCTTATGTCTATCATCCATTATTTTCCATCCTTGTCAATTCTTCCTTGTCAGTTCTATCCCCAATTTAGATTTAAAAAAATTACTCTTTTTATTATCCTTAGCATGTATTACTAAGTTCTATCTTATTTTAAGCTTTAGTCTATTGTTACAGGCCTGTGGCACACTAATGTATCTATTCTCTGTTATATGACCTTGTTTCCAACATTTGTACCTGCCATATGAAAATTCAAGTTGCTCGATGAGTTTCCTGTACATGCACATTGGTCTTGTTTCTTACTTATCAAAATTATTATTACTCCTTGTAGTTTAAGGATTTCATTCTTGAGAATTGTGTATCCCTCTGACTTCCCTTGAGGATTTTAGGCCATTGGATCCTATTTATCTTTTGAAGTCTATTCTCTTCATGGTTAAAGAACATGTCAGATGATACTCAACTTCTCATTTTTTGACTTCCAGTATTTCCACCCCACACCCTACTAAAGTTTCCATAATCTCTATTTTAGCAGTTACTCCTTGTAAGAAAAATCAGGTGCAGATGAAATACCCCTTATCACTCCTTCCACCTTTACAGGTATGAAATGAGCATTTTAGTAAATCAAGAATGTATTACCTGCTGTTATTTTGGGAAGGGAGGAGAAAGAGGAGGGGGGAGGGAGGGAGGGAAATTATTACTGGATAACTGAATTTTCCATTACTGCAATATCATGTCTCTATGCAATGTTTGTTGTCCTCTCCCTAATTCTTCATCTATTTTCTCCTTATGTTCAGGTGGTCTGTATTATCCCCCCCTGCTTTTGTTTCTCCCACAATTCATCTTTGCTCAAATACTCGTCACCATGCTAACCCCTTCTTAATCTTGGATTTTCTCAACCAAGTATATCTTTCTAATATACGATGCTATTATGCTCACTCTTTATCACTTCTTCTTCTTTTGGATAATTTAAAACCTTCCAGAGTTGTACTACAGTAATAAAACCTATTTCACCAAATCTCAGTGATACTTATGAAGTCAAATTAGCCTCCTTATGTACTCTCTCTAGTTTGTTTTGTTTGTAACTCATGCTCAGTGCACTTGCACGTGGACATTTGAAACCAAGGGGTTCTATTATTGGCTTCTTTCTTAACTGTTTTGTCTCCTATAAATTACTGAACATCTCTATTGCTATTCTGCTTGTATGAAAGCTATCTTAAGTAAACAAAGCTACAGGAAATATGTAGACAGTTTTCCTGCTTCTCTCCTTTCAATTTCAAGTATTTTTTTATTAGAACTACAAGTCTGGAGAAATGTATTTTTATAAAGCCACATTGGGTATACTATATTCTTGGCCCAAAGCCCATCATTCCTGTCTTTCAAATTGTGTTCTAGAAATCTAAATCCTCTTATCAGACATCATCATCTTATCTAGTGGTTCACTTTGCAAATCTTCCTTTCTTTCCTGAAACTCATGCCTTTGATTGGCATCACTGATGAACGCCAGCTAGGTGGCATAGTGGATAGAGCACCAGCCTTGACATCAGGAGGATATGAGTTCAATTCAGCCACAGACACTTATTATTTCTGTGGCCCTGGGGAAGTCACTTAGCCCCAGTTGCCTTAAAAAATTAAGTAAAAATAACTATGTATGCCCTGTTATTTTATTTCCTTCCCAGGACTTAGTCATTCCTAGCAATACATAATAATCATCAAGTCTGACAAAAATTGGGAAACTCTCAATCATGTTTCATATACTTTCCCTAGGAAGTCAGCATACTAGTTTCTGAATCCTTTGGCCTGCTTGTTATGGTGAGTGTTTTGCATGAGTTAAAAGCCTGTAAAACATAGTGAAAATCAAATTGAATTTCTTTACATTAATCCATTTACCATTTTCCAGCTTCAATAGCTTTATGATGAGGTTATTGAATTGAATTCAGTATCTTCCCATCTTTATTCTTTTCTTCAGGCGTTGATTTTTATATTTTCTCTAATTAGTTGAAGACATACACAGAGCTGATTCTGAAATAGTTCTCATGTTGATAACTAGACATTTATCATCCATTAAGAACAATTTCATTTTTTGTGATGTTGTTCTAGACATGTTCTGGTGATGTTCAGTTCTCTTCTTAAAAAGTATTCATAGTATACAAGTATGAAGGCTCTTTGTTATTATTCAGTTGTTTCAGTCTTGTGTGATTCTTTGTGACCCCTTTGAGGTTTTCTTGGCAAAGATACTGGAGAGGTTTGCCGTTTCCTTCTCCAATTCATTTTACAGGTGAGGAAACTGAGGCAAACAGGGTAAAGTGACTTGCCCAGTGTCACACAGCTAGTAAGTGTCTGAAGCTGGATTTGAATTCATGAAGATGAATCTTCCATTGTGCCACCTAGCTGCCCCTATGAGATATCTTAGAAATGTTCAAACCTTTGGTCTCCTTCATTTGTTAATCCTGAACCTTTTTTCCCAACATATTTTTCACCATCCTCTGCTATTATTATTAAATCAAATAAATAGATAACAACATAAGACAATATGCAAAATAGCACAGCACAGTACACAAAGAGGCAGCCTTGAAACCAGGGAATGCTGGGTTAAAGTCCCATCCTTGACATATACTTGCTATGTGACTGTGAGCAAGTCATTCATCCTCTCTGTAGTCTAGGGAAACTCTAGAAGTTGTATATCTGAAGTGGTACAGGGAGATTCCTAATCTAAAAATTCCTTGTATCAGTGGAATCACAAATCCACTTCCTGTCCCCTTTTCCAATAAAATAGCATATGATTAAATGGAAGAAAAAACACATGAGGTCATGAATTTTGAGTTAGATCACAGTACAGTGATATTCATTTGGGGAGAAGAAAGTAGGGAAAATTTCATGGAATTAGTAACACTGGAAATGCTTTTGATTGAAGAGTTAAAGGCATTTTCGGAAGGTAGCATGGGGAAAGATTAGAATTAACATGTTGCAAATTGATGGAAGACTGAAGCATAATGTCTTTGTTAGGGAAAAGTAAAAGATAAATTTGGATAGGTAAAATAGAAGCAGACTACCGAATCAGACCAGGTAGGCCCTAGGGAATTATGACAGGTTTATGAAAAAGGTAATGGCTTCATGGAAACAGTATTTGAGGAAGAGTTCTTTGGCAGGATGCTTTAAAAAGGCAGTCTGGAGGTAGGAAAAGCAACATGAGGCCTAATGTAGATTGGTGGTAGGAAGAATGGAGAGAAATGGATATTCTAAGATACCTTTTTAAAATTCAAATACCTTTGAAGTAATACAGGAAGGGTTGAGGATTGCCTCAAGAAATATGAGTTGATAATTGATATCCTTTTTGTAGAACCATATTGATTCAAAATATTTTAAAACATATTGGTTACCATGGCCAAAGAATTAGTCATTTAATGACCAACATATTGGTGATAAGCCTCTTTACCCTTAGTCACTCTTGTCTTTGGACAGTGGAGAAAATCTGTATACAGGGATCATATTTAGAGACTTTCCAGTGTGGAAGAGCTTGTCAGAGATTGCATTCTCCTAGCACAGCCTCTCAGAGTTCAGGGTCATCCCCTTGCCACAATGAGACATCAGAATAGGACTTTTGTGTGGTGAAAAACACATAGGACTGAAAAAAGATGGTTTTATTATAGGGAGTAATATAATAGGCAAAAGAGGCCTCCTAATAAAACATTATTAGTGACTTTCTCTGTTTCTTTTCTTTAGAAAATAAACCCTTAGTTTTATTTTATGGTGCTATTTGTAACAAGATTTTGAAAATCTACTTTTTCTTATCTATTGTAACCCATGTTTTAGACATCTCTGGTCTTACATAGAAGATGTTTAAATTATGGTGGCATTTTGGATGTTAATTCATCTCATATGGTTCATTTCTCCTTTCCCAGTTTGAACATTGGCATTTCTTTTAAAAATAATAAACATTTTTATTAATAGTTTTGAGTGTCAATTTTTATCCCTCCTTCCCTCCCTCCCCTCTCCCTCACTGAGTTGCTAAGCAATCAGATAGGGGCTATACATGTGCAATTATGTAAAATATTACCATATTAGTCATTTTGTATAAGAAAATTTGAATAAGAGAAAAATGAAAGTGAAAAATAGCATGACTTCAGTCTGTGTTTAGTCAATATCAGTTCTTTCTTTGGAGGTGGATACTATGCTTCATCAGTAGTCCTTTGGGATTGGATCATTGTATTGTTGAGAATAGTTAAGTTATTCACAGTTCTTCATCAAACAATATTGCTGTCACTGTGCACAGTGTTTTCTTGGTTCTGCTCAGTTCACTATACATCAGTTCATACAAATCTTTCCAGGCCTTTCTGAAATCATCCTGCTTGTCATTTCTTATAGCACAATAATATTTCATCACCATCATATACTATAGCTTGCTTAGCCATTCCCCAATTGATGGACATTCCTTTGTTTTCCAATTCTTAGCCACCACAAAAAGAGCTGCTTTAAATGTTTTGGTACAAATAGATCTTTTTCTCTTTTTGGGGAAGTCTTTGGGATATAAACCTACCAGTGGCATTGCTGGATCAAAGGGTATGCACAGTTCTTTAGCCCTTTGGGCATAGTTCCAAATAGCCCTCCAGAATGGTTGGATATTTTCACAACTCCACCAACAATGGATTAGTGTCCCAGCTTTCCCACATCCCCTCCAACATCCAATATTTTCTGTTTTTGTTTTATTTGCCACTCTCATAGGTGTGAGGTGATGCCTCAGAGTTATTTTAATTTGCATTTCTCTGGTCAATAGTGATCTAGAGGGGTGGCTAGGTGGCACAGTGGATAAAGCACCGGCCCTGGAGTCAGGAGTACCTGAGTTCAAATCCGGTCTCAGACACTTGACACTTACTAGATGTGTGACCCTGGGCAAGTCACTTAACCCCAATTGCCTCACTAAAAAAAAGAAAAAAAATAGTGATCTAGAGTATTTTTTCATATGATTATAGCTAGCTTTGATTTCTAACATTGCCATTTCTAACGTGACTCTGGCCTATATGTTCAGTTGTCAAACTTATAAAATGCAGGTAAATGACAAAATTTTGCCAGTAAAAAAAGAAAAGCAATCAAACACCCCCCCCAAAAAAACAAACCCAAAACTTTTCCAAGTAACTATAATCTCATTCCCTCTTTCTTTTATCTCAGATACAGTATTTTTAAAATCCTCTAAGACCCATGGATCAGGGATGTGTGTGGAGTGGGGGTGGGAGTAGGGGTTTGAGCCTTCAGCACAGACAATTTTGTCAGTGGTGCTTAAAAATGACTTCTACTGCTACCCTACCTAATTCTTTCAGTCTGTATCTTGCTGAAGTTTTTAGCCCAAAAGTTCCAAAAGTGTTAAGAGCAACCTATCATGTGTTTGGTAATTATTGAACAAGATGCAAAAAAATCTTAACAATTATAATTTTTGTTGCTGTTGTTTACTATAAAGCCTTTGACTCAGTTCTACATTAATGGCTTATTCATGTATTACAAATAAATGTAGTGAGAACACTGAGGCAACTAGATGGCACAGTGGATAAAGTGATGGACTTGGAATCAGGAAGACTCATCTTCTTGACATCTAATCTAACTTCAGGCACTTCCTAGCCTTGTGACCCTGGGCAAGTCACGTAACCCTGTTTACCTCAGTTTCCTCTTCTATAAAATGAACTGGAGAAGGAAATGGCAAACCACTCCTGTATCTTTGCTGAGAAAACCTCAAATGGGGTCATGACAAGAGGCACACGACTGAACAAAAACAACAATGGTGAGAACACTAGACTATTTGATATTTATATAGAAAACAGAAATGTTAGCCTTAAGGAACAGAAATTTAGTTATCAATATAGGATCACTGCAAGGAAACATTAGCTACTCTCTAGTACATCATAATAGGCTTTAAAAATTTAGTACTTACTGAATAACTAGTAATATATGACTAGATGGTCAGAATTACTCATTTGAAGCTGACAGGTGTTGATTATCATTACAGATGTTGACAGATATGCTATCAACTAACAGAGGACAAATCCCTATACTACAAGTATAGGCCATGATATTTTGAATATCTCAACGAATCGATGAATCTGGATACAGACCTTTATCATAAACTAAGCTATTGTCTAAAATCATCTGTATATAACACTGACTCATAAAAACTTAGGTCAGCTGGGTGGCAGAATAGAGAATACAGAGCCTAAAGTCAGGCAATCTCATCTTCCTGAGTTCAAAGTCAGCCTCAGATACTAGCTATGTGGCCCTGGGCAAGTCACTTAACCCTGTCTGACTCAGCTTCCTCATCTATAAAATGAGTTGGAGATGGAAATGAGAAATCACAGTACTATTTTTGCCAAGAAAATTCCAAATATGGTCGCAAAGAGTCAGACATGACTGAACAATAACAAATTATCTTCAAAGGATTATAGTGTTTTTGTATTAAATGATAAATTGTTAAAACAGCCCAAGTTCATATGTGTTGTCAGAGAAATATATATGTAAGTCAGATTTCATTTAATGGTTGACTATAGCTTTGGCAAAATGGAACATATTATTGGGGAATCTAAAGATGAAGCAGCTTTATTTTCAAGCAGTATTCATCCTTTCTACAAAATGTTCTGGTTTTTAGTCATTTAGCAAATAATCTACTGTAGGCCTGCTGAGTTTAATCCATGTAGGCAACCAATCTATGTCTATAGTGGTCTTTTAATAAATGCTTTTTGATTTATTGACTGGATTCAGGCAATAAATTCCACAGTTATATTGAAAAGAAGCATGTTTGTTGAAATCATTCAGGTCCTTTTCTAATAGCCTGTTTTACTTTGTACCAATGCAGCAGAGAGTTAAGATTTGTTATAAAATTCAGGATTATACTATTTTAAAGCTGGAAGGGGGAGGGTCTAACATTCATTTTACATATGAAATTAGAGACTTCTAGTCTATAGACCAACTGCCACTTCACCCTAATTCCTTATACACAAACCAGTATTTCTAAAAGTTCTTTATTTTCCAAAATGTACATTTTACTAGAATTTTCATAGAAAGACATTCTCTCTCTCTCTCTCTCTCTCTCTCTCTCTCTCTCTCTCTCTCTCTCTTTCTCTCTCTCTCTCTCTCTCTCTCTCTCTCTCTCTCTCTCTCTCTCTCTCTCTCTCTCTCTCTCTCTCTCTCTGAGACAATTGGGGTTAAATGACTTGCCCAGGGTCACACAGCTAGTAAGTGTCAAGTGTCTGAGGCTGGATTTGAACTCAGGTCCTCCTGAATCCAAGGCCAGTGCTCTATCTACCGTGCTACCTAGCTGACCCAAAAGACATTATCACTTTGGTCACATCTTGAAATCTTGTATGATCTTAATGTATGCATAGGGGATAGATAACTTATTTGACTTGCATTATGTTCTGCTAAATCAAATGGTTTCTTTTTGTCCTCTCAAATCAATACAGGTAATGACTTGGCAGAACTCCAGAGAGGAGAGATGGATGAGAAGGTTTTGCTTTTCAGCTTTTTTTTTGGGGGGGGGGCGGGCAGGAGTTAGGATCAAACTTTTGTTTTGGAGGAGTAGGGAGCTGATCACAGAGGGAAGTGATAGTTGCTTACAGCCAACAGAAAGGGAACAATTTAACAGCTTGATGATGGGACTCCACAGAGACAGAATATAGACAAGTCACACTGTGAACTATCTTCATTTAGGGGAGGGGACAGGAGACCTGATTCCCCAAGAGCCTTTTCTCCAGGACACGCCCAAAGTCGGGAACTCAATCTGCATTCATCCTAACAGTGGAGATGTATAGATGAAGTGAGGGGTTTTTCTGAGGGTGGGAGAGACATGGGCAAATTTGTAGGCAGCAGAGAAGAAGCCGGTAGACCTGATTACTGAAGATAAATTGATAGTGAGGATGATAGAGGATGTAATCCATTGAAAAAGATGAGATGGAATGAGATCACTTATGCATGTGGAGAGGTTCGCCTTGCCAAGGAGAAAGGCTACCTCATTATTTGAGACAGAAGTGAAGGCAGAGATTGTGGCAGAAGGTATCTGGGAGAGTTGAGCATTAGGGGAGAAGAGGAAGGTCTTGGTGAATGACCTCAATTTTTTTCAGTAAAGCATGAGGAGAGGTTCCCAGCTGAGAGGAGGAGGGAAGAGGAGTTATGAGAAGTTTGAGGAAGGAGTGAAGAGTGGTGAGTAGGACAGAGGGTTAATTAAGGAGGTATAAAAGGATCGCTCTGCTATAGTGAGATTATGTAATATAAATTTGTAGTGGATCTAGTTGGCATTTGGAGATTTTCTGCCTGAAAAAGCAGCTGAAAATTGGAAGTACGAGGACTTAAGTGTCCATATACTGGGGTATAAACTGACACTAATTGGAAAGATGTATTTTTCTCCCAAAGGGATTTCAAAAAGCTGAAATATATAATAAATACTTGTTTGTTGGGGACATATTTTCTTCTTTATTTTTCTGATACCTCTTTTCCTTCCTACAGCAAAGCTAGTAGGTAAGAACTTCCCTCTCAAAACTTAATTGTTTCTGGTAGGACCTTAAGCTTGAAGCTGTGACTCCATGAGACCTCTGTGCAATTAGCATTCAAATGTAAAAATGTAAATTTGTCCTGGAAAAACTGGCATTTCTTTTTTTTTCTTTTTTTTTTCTTTCTTTCTTTCTTTCTTTCTTTCTTTCTTTCTTTCTTTCTTTCTTTCTTTCTTTCTTTCTTTCTTTCTTTCTTTCTTTCTTTCTTTCTTTCTTTCTTTTTGCTGGGCAATTGGGGTTAAGTGACTTGCCCAGGGTCACACAGCTAGTAAGTGTTAAGTGTCTGAGGTCAGATTTGAACTCAGGTCCTCCTGACTCCAGGGCAGGTGCTCTATCCACTGTGCCACCTAGCTGCCCCTAAAACTGGCATTTTTTCACTCAAGAGTCCTTTATCAGGGAAACTAGGTTTTTTGGGGGGGTGGGGTGGGGGGCAATTGGAGTTAAGTGTCCAGGGTCATGCAACTAGTAAGTATCTGAGGCTGGATTTGAACTCAGGTGGTCCTGACTCCAGGGCCGGTGATCTCTCCATGGTGCCACCTAGCTGCCCACATGTATAGTTTTATTTAATAATTATAAGCACCTTGAAGGCAGGAATTATGCCTTATTCTCCTCCCCAAATCCCAAATAACCCATTACTAAATAAATTTTCATTAAATTTTTATAGATGTATATCTGGTTTTATGGTATGAATCAGCCAATAAAAATAATTTATTATTAAGTGATTATGGGGCAGCCAGATGGCACAGTGGATAGAGCACCCGCCCTGGATTCAGGAGGTGCTGAGTTCAAATCCAGCCTCAGACACTTGACACCAGCTGTGTGACCCTGGGCAAGTCACTTAACCCTAGTTGCCTCAACCCCCCCCCCCCAAAAAAGTGATTACTATATGCCAAGAATTTCACTAAGTGCTATGAACACAAAGAAAAAATAATACTTGTCTTCATGGAACTTTCATTGCAGTAGGGGAGATAAATACTTAAATAGCATTAACATAGATATCAGGTAATCTAAATAGGTGAGGCACTAGTAGCTGATGGTGAGCAGGAAAACCCTCCTATGCCAGGTGGTGTTTGAGATGAGTCTTGAAGTAAGCCATGGGTTCTAAGAGGTAGAAATGAATCATTTCAGGCATAGGAGATAGCAAAGACAAAGGAATAGAGACAGGAGTGTCAGGAGGGAAGAAGAGCAAGGAAGACAATAAGACTGGACTATGGAGGGGAGTAATGTCTAAGAGTGAAATAAGAGGACAAGCCCCAGTTGTGAAGAACTCTAAATGCCAAAGGAATTTATGTTTGATGCTTAAAGGTAATAAATACTAAGCCACTGGAATTTATTGGATGGAGGGAAGGGTAACAAAATCACTCCTAAACTTTGTTCTTTGTTCATTTCAGTTGTGTCCAACTCTTCATGACTCCATTTAGGGTTTTCTTGTCAAAGATATTGAAGTGTTTTGCCATTTCCTTCTCCAGCTCATTTTACAGATGAGGAAACTGAGGCAAACAGGATTAAGTGACTTGCCATGGGTCACACAGCTAGCAAAAGTGTTAAAGACTGAATCTGAACTCAGGTCTTCTTGACCCCAGGCCCAGCACTCTATCTACTGTGTCATCTCGCTGCCCTGAATCACCTAACTGCCCTAAACCTAAGTTCTAGAAATATCATTTTGGTGGTAGTTTGGAGGATGGAGTAATGAGATACTTTAGGCAAGGAGACCCATTTAAAAAGCTATTGTAATAGTCCAGGAAAAGGAAATGAACCAGGGTGGTAGTTTTGCAAATAGAAGGAAAGGGATATATCTGACAAGAAAATGCAGATAAACCTATACTTTATTTGATCTTCCAACTTGTTCTGTTAGAGCCTAGGAGACTGAGCTTTCATTGTTTTTCATTGTTGTTGTTTGTTTGTTTGTTTTGCTTTTCTGCCACTCCTCAGAATAGAGAACAGAGCTATGTACCAACTAGTTTAGTCCATGTATAGAAATATTTCATAACATCTACTATGTGCAATGCCCTGGGGAGAAGATACTAAGATGAATAAAACATAGTCCTTACCAGAGCCACAACTAGGGTTTGAGCAATGTGGATTTGTTCCAGGGTACCAAAATTTAGAGTGCGCTGGCAGCAATTGAAGTTCTTCAGCATCATAGAAATAACTTCTTTTCACACTTATTTGGCAAGAGTAATTAAGAACAAAGTTATTAAATGGTAGATTGGGGCTGTAACGATTGGAATAACGCCACCTGCTGGATACTAACTGTAGAAGAGTTCTGCCCATGAAGCGAAGGTCTTTGAGGGCAAGACCAGGAGTCTTGTCTTTGGTATCAGGAAGTGACGCGGACTAGTGGGAGGAGGAAGGAAGAGACTGGCGCGGAGTCTCGGGTCTCTCTTTCCTCTGGACTCTGGCGGAGAAGGGAGCTAGAAATGCGCTCTCCCTTTAATAGATAGGAATCTAGACCTTTCTCTCTCTCTTTACCAAATTCTTATTCTCCTTAATAAATGCTTAAAAACCTAACTCTTGCTAAAGCTTATAATTTATTAGCGACCACTCATTAGATATTTTAGACAGACTAGCTAGAATTTTAGCCCTTAACAGATGGCTGACCACGAAGAGGAAAGCTGAACCTCACTTCTGATCTTCCGGTTGGGTAAGAAATTTCCCCTACCCTTTAAACTGCTAAGTACTGGCGCACTGGCTGTGTTTTCCCTTTAAATTTTTTCGAATGGACCTTTTAAACTCCCTAATTACCCTATTTTTTATTTTAGTCTGTTTAACCAGACAAATGGGAGATAAGATCATGTTAATGCTTTGTTTTTGTGGATTTTCTATTTTTCTTTTTATTTTTGTTAAAAGAGCCAGCAACTTACTCACACAAGGAAATATCTCTCCCTTTCCCAACCATGCTTTTTCAGAGGAACCTGAAGAGATTCCTGCAGCTTTTCCCAGTTCTAACACTAATTGTTGCTCTAATTTTGCATGCCTGGAGGCAATGACCCACCCTCTAGTAGCTTTTAATCCCCTAGCGCCTGGAGGCAAAGTGGGGGAAGAGGAATCCAGGCCTGAGTTCAAAATCAAGTCTGATTCAAATTGCTCTGGTCCCTCCCCTCCTCTCCAAACCCCACCCTCTACTCCTCCCATGGCCAAGCCCATTGCTTCCCCTGCCTGGGAAGTCCAGAGATCTGATGCGCATGCTCACCTTTTTCTAACTACATTTGCAGCTTCAGGCTCAGCCCTTCCCCGGCCTGGCTGTGCTTCTGAGACAACCTTAGAAAACCCTTTAAATTCCAGATATACTCGTTTTGTTCATAATTTTGCTAACCTGCTTTTGTCTTTAATTAGTAATCTTATAAAGCATTTGTATGGTGAAAAGCCCGACAGACAATATAGAGGGGTTAAAGAAGAAAAACTTAAGCTGAATGAGAATGACAATCATCACCATAGTTCAAGACTCCGCTTCTTTTGCCATGGAAGTATATATATTTTACAGAAATGTAGAAGTAAACAGCAAGGTATTGATATGAGTATTGGGGATTTTAGATATCGGAATCAAAAGTGTTCTGAATTCACTCAGAGTAATAGTATCAGTTCAGAGGTTACATAGGATTTCTGTGCTATTATATATACATTTTGAAATTAATGGTATGGGTTTATTTTCATAGAGATTTTCATGCTTTTGAGATTGTGTCTTATACTTAGTTTCTAAAACAAGGAGAATATTTGTAAAAGCTTTTTATAGTCATGTGATCAAGTTTATATTTTATAATACTCTTATTGATATTAAGTTCATATTCATTTAGATTTCCTTAGTTTGAATTTCATTGTCTTTTATTGTTCCATGTGTATTTTCTTCTATTCATTTGTCTATCTAATTTTGAAACATTGCAAGATGGTTTTGATTTTATTATACAATGTTAATTCTAGGAGTATTGTGCTCCCATATTCTGAGTTGTTTGTTTTTGTTATTTTTTCTCAACTGATTATTTGATCAAACTCTTTAAAGCATTTCCCTGGCAAATTGGTTGCCATGGCAAGTGTAAATTGATTCTAGAAGTATTATTTTTGATAAGCATATTCCCCCCCAAAAAAAAAAAGAGGGGAACATTTGTAAAAGTTTTCTATTTTCAAAAAAAAAAAAAAGTTCTTTGAGATTCTGTTGTGCTTTAACTTGTATTTAAGTATGTTCTGATTTTTCACAAAAGTAATTGTATACTAAGTAAAAAAAAGGGTATTATTTGAAATTGTTGCATAATTATATATTATATTTTGAGTCAAGATGTATTCACATTTTTTGCAATCATTTATTATCCTCAATTTTAAATCCATATGAGACTTGGATTATGGGAACTTATCATTTAAGACATTAATTGCCTTTATTCTGAGTTATCAGATGCCAGTTGGCCAAGATGCCATCCAATCACAAGAGGAATACACATGAGGGGAGACATGCATGAAGTCAAGGTATGGCCAAGGGAACGGCTTTTGACAAATGTTGAGGTTGGATTCTCTTGGTTTAATATTTTATTTTATTTTTCCCCACAATATTGTACAGATGGCTGGAAGTATTGATCCCACCCATCTCACTTCTACACCTGGCTTCTATGCTCCCTCCTATATGCCTGATGCCATGGACATCTCAATCCCATGCATCTGATTAAGTCTGACTCAGTTTCTTCCAATATGTTCGGTGGCATGGACATATATTCCATCCACCTCTTTTAAGCCTGGCATACTGTATGGGCAGTACATACTGCTCAAGTGTGGGAATGCTCATATCCCATCATTTCTCTGTTCTTTTATGGTAACCCCCATAATTATCTCAGGTGTCATGATAAATACAGTGTTGAATTTGGCCTTGACATCTGTTACCAATTATATTAGATTTTTTAATTTCTCATAATGGCATGAGGATAATTAGGCAGATGATGCAAAAAGTGATGAAACAAAGATAAAAAATTATTTTTAATAATTAATATCGCAGCAATTGTCTTCTCAATTACCCTCCATAAGGGGGGGACTATAGTAATATTATAATTTTAAAGAATGTTTCAATTTTTGTTTTATTATATGTTTCATGTGTAACAACTAAGATTCTGAATTCCCTTAGACATGTTTTTGAGAACTTTCATTGTTTGATTTGATTATTGACAAAGCTATTTTAAAGTTGTGTTAAGCTCAATTTTGTAGGAAATTTTCCTGGCTGATTACCAGCATCCACACATCAACCCCTGAAGAGACTTCCATTCTACGACTACACCTAGAGGACATCTGAGAAAAGACTTTCAGAGACTTTAAATGAACAGTTTTGATTTGTTCTTTTTGTTGGTTTTTTTTCTCTTTCTGTTATAATATACACCATCTGTAATATGTATTCTCTGCAGAGGCCCTCCCTTTGCAAGACTAATGTCAAAGCGTCAGTTCATGAGGACAAAAAAAAAATCGCCCCTCTGGACAAAACTTTCCTCTCTTCCTTTTCTATATTGTTGTTCACATATTATTAGTTATCAATAGTTATTATATTCTTTTTACTGTTCCGTCAAGGAAACATTTTGTTTCTTGAGGAACAACAGGGGGGACTGTAACGATTGGAATAACGCCACCTGCTGGATACTAACTGTAGAAGAGTTCTGCCCATGAAGCGAAGGTCTTTGAGGGCAAGACCAGGAGTCTTGTCTTTGGTATCAGGAAGTGACGCGGACTAGTGGGAGGAGGAAGGAAGAGACTGGCGCGGAGTCTCGGGTCTCTCTTTCCTCTGGACTCTGGCGGAGAAGGGAGCTAGAAATGCGCTCTCCCTTTAATAGATAGGAATCTAGACCTTTCTCTCTCTCTTTACCAAATTCTTATTCTCCTTAATAAATGCTTAAAAACCTAACTCTTGCTAAAGCTTATAATTTATTGGCGACCACTCATTAGATATTTTAGACAGACTAGCTAGAATTTTAGCCCTTAACAGGGCTGTGCCCCAGGTCAGCTCTTCCGGGGCCTGCTGGAATGGCATCTCCTAACTTTAATCTGCAGCAGCACCCAGAGGCATTTTATGGAGTGTTTCACGTTGCTTGTACTCTTATAGTCCTTCCCCCTACCTTAGGTGGGATGGGGTATGGTGTGGTGGGATGGGGTGGTATGTACAAATTGCTGCTTATAGCTGTGCTCTCTACCTTTACTAAGCCTATGGTCTAGAAGATGGAATATAACACATGCAAAACTAATTATAATTTTTTTAAAAAAGCAAACCCTGTAAGTGCCCAATCTCAATACAAAGTACTGAGAACTGAGGAAGAATTACTTCTGACCTGGAGGATATATGCAGGGGAGGACATTTGAATGGGGTAGTCCACTATGATTAGTGAACAAGCTTAGATGGGGTATATGTGATGATTTTTAGCAAAGTTAAGTACATTTTGGCAAGCAATTCAAATAACCACTTGTGTGCCACAACACATCCTTTAGTTGTTTCAGAATATTCAGAAGTACTGTGAAAGCATACTTGAAGCTACAAAAAAACCAACCTAACTTTTGAAGAATCATCTGTTTATAGCACTTCTCTCCTGGAAGATGTCTTGTTCTTTGTAACCATTCAGTAAGGGTGAGGTAAGGGCGTTTTGTTTAAAAAAAATATACAATTCTTACATTTTTTGGAGTCAAGGTCGTATGCTGTATATAAGTGTCACTGTCTTTAAATCACATGACTGATTTGATGGGAAAAAATATAAAAGGATGACAAACCTTGTCACTTGGTAGTGAAGATATTTATTCAAAACATGTTAACAAACCATACACTTCAGAAGAGTGCAAAAATAAGAGTCAATTTCTGGTCACTTAAAAATAAGCACCATCTACAAATAACTATAGCATCTGTCTGTTTAATTATAAAAGCTTATAATTCAACCTAACCTTTGACACACTTCAGCACTTTCTTCACAGCTAAAGGTTCACTTACCCTTTCTTCCCTCTTACATTTCTGTACTAACCTTTCACATTTTTACTTTGAAAGAATACTTCTATACTTTTTCTTTTACAAATGACATATGCTATTGTCATCTTTCTACATAGGATTCATCAAAATAAAAAGTAGTTTAAATGAACTAGAAACTACCTTCGACTAGCTCAGTGTTACAGATTAGTGCAGAATTTGTATTTCAAAACAAGGTATGATGCAGTATTTTGGGGAAAAAAATACACGAGTGTTTATAAGGGAAGTGGCTATAAGAGGGAAAGGAAATGCTGAAAGACAAAAATCTGATTTAAAAACCCAAACAAATCACTAATTATTGTAATGAAGGAGAAAAGGGAGATGTGTCTAAAGAGGCTGGTTTGAATGCACAGGCTCCTCTTCAACAAACCTAGAATTCTTTTTAAAAATGTACAGAAAATCACTGAAGTTCACATTTACATAGTGTGTTAAGGTTTGCAAAGCACTAGACATACAACCCCGTAAGAATGAAGGTAAGTAATGAAAAGTCCAGACCAAGCTGGGGCTAATAGTAAACCTCCTTTAGCATATTTTATTGGGGTGAGGAATAAATATATGTGAACCTGGAGAGAGATCTTCCATGGGACGCTTTAGGTTTCTGTTCTATTGATACCTCTTTTAAATCAATTATTTGTTTTACTTAGCATGCTTAGCAAAATTGAAAATGACATGCAAATGAGGGATAGTTTGAAAGACTCAAGACCCCCAAAGACCTAGAAAGGGATCAATCTAAATATTTAAATATGAAATTAAAAAGGAATAAGTATAAAAGACTACAGTTGCATTGAGCATAAGTACACAATGGGATGGACAATAATTTATAGAACAATACCCGGATATTTTAGTGGATTCTTACAAATCAACAATTTGACATGTTAACCCTTGGAAAAACAAATAAAAATGTGCTATTTTTTAGGCTGCCTTACTGGTGTGTGTGTGTGTGTGTAGTTCTGGATATATATATAATATATCTAGACATATATATGTGTGTGTGTGTGTGTGTGTATATATATATATATCCAGAACAAAGGCAGTTATAGTTATATTGAACTCTTCTGGCTTGGTCAGACTCACTACTGAAGTATTGCATTACATCTAGTGTCCCTTTTTGGAAGCAGTTGATAAGTTTTTAACATCTTCTGAGGAGGGAAATCATAAAAAGGAATCTGCAAGCATGTCATATGAGGAACAGTTGAGGTAATTGGAAATGTTTAGCCTAGAGAAGATGCTACAGTGGAAGCTGTACTGATTGTATAGTCAAAGGACTTGAGTTCAAATCCTACCTTTGATGCTGAATACCTGTATGAATTTGAATAAGTTTCTTAAATTCTGTGGGCTTCAATTTTATCAGATATAAAATGAGGGGGTTGGATTAGCTAGCTTCTGAAGTCCTTTTTTCTTCTACATCTATAATCCTATATAAATGCTACCTCTGAATCTTCCTGTTTGACCTTAAAGTCTCTGAATCTTGGGAAGATACTAGAGATCTGGGTCTGGAGTCAGGAATACCTGAGTTCGATTTTGGCCTCAGACACTTCCTAACTATGTGACCCTGGGCAAGTCACTTAACCTGTGTTTACCTCAGTTTCCTCAACTATAAAATGTGGATAATAATGTTACCTACTTTGCAGGGTTGTGATGAGGATCAAATGAGGTGATATTGCCTGACACATAATAGGCACTATATGAATGCCTGTTCCCTTCCCTTCTTCATTTGTAAAATGAAAGAATTGGACTACAGAGCCACCAAGTTTCCTTTCAGATCTAAGTAGGACATTGTATTTGAAAAGCCTAACAGTTAGACCTAAATAAAAATGGAAATTGGCTGCCTTGGGAGGTAGTGGGTTTGCTCTTTCTGGGGGTTTTCAAGGGAATTAGGTGCTCACCTGTTGAGTGTGGTGGGGAGAAGAATGCTGTTGAGGTTTAGGTTAGACTAGACAATCTTTGAGGTCCCTTTGACATTTACCACTAGAGTTTTTTTAGTCTACAAACTATTCATCATATCCTGAACACTGAATTTACAAAGTGCTTTTATAGCACTGGTCAGTTCTTGTAAAACCACCATATTATGAAAAAGCAACTGATAACTCAATATATAGATGAGAAATAGATGCAGATGACAGTGATCTTATGAAAGATTTTTTCGGGAAGTTAGTAATGTAGGCAGAGTATGAACCCCTTAGCTTCTAACTATCTTTTTATGGGGATAGATTATCTTTCTATAATCTTTACAAAGAAGACTGTCATTAGAGAGTATGCAGATATAAACAATAACATTTTTTAAAAAGTGAACCTAGATAAACTAGGAAGGACATTGTGTAGGGTATTAATGTGACAAAATCTGGAAGACAGAATAGACTTGACCAGAGATAATTTTTCAGTTGTAAAGAAAGCAAAAGTGGACTGTGGGGGAGGGGAATACATAAAAGGTGCAGGACTTTTTATTTCCAATGTTTTTGTTATTTAGTCATTTTCCCATCATGTTTGACTCTTTGTGATCCCGTATGGGATTCTCTTGGCAAAGATATTGGAGTGGTTTGACACTTCCTTCTCCATTTCATTTTACAAATGAGGAAACTGAGGCAAACAGGATTAAGTGATTTAACCAGGGTCACACAGCTACTAAGTGTCTGAGGCTGGATTTGAACTCAGGTCTTCCTCCCTCCAAGATTGGCACTCTATCCACTGTGCCATTTAGCTGCCCTTATAGTTCCAAATCAACTAGCTATACTTTCATAAGCTACTTTGTAAGTCTCACCTCTCTTGGAGCACCTCATAGCATTTTTTAAAATAAGCCAGCTCACTTATTTCTTCTAAATAAGGTAGGCAGTCCCATTTTACATATAGAGAAATAGAGGTGTAAAAAGTGTTAAGGGAATTGCTGAAGATCATTGGAGAGGGCGGGGGAGAGTCAGTAGTTGGAGGTATTAGGTATTATAACCTAAACTGGCTTTGAGATGGAAGCAAAGACTAAAGATCAACAAGAACTTTAAGGTCTCTGAAGGGAGCATCCCCCAACCAATGTATTTCTTTATATAATATTTATCTCTTCTTGGTATTACCATTCGCATACAGTAGTAGTTAATAAATGCTTATTGAATTGAGAGGAAAAGTATAAACAGTTGGGGATCCCCGTAGGTACCAATCTCTTTTTTTGGACATTTTTATAAATAATTTGAAAGTTAGAGTAGGCGGTGATAACTGTGGCCATAGGATCAGAGCTAAAAAGGGACCCTATAAGTTATCTAGTTTATTCTCCTCATTTTAGGGATGAAGAGACTTGGACTCAGTAAGATTAATAAACTAACCCAAGGTCAAACTGGTAGTAAGTACAATTTGAATACAGGTTCTCTGACTCCAGAGCACTGCTGACTGCCTAAATTCGTCTGGGGAGTGAAATTTCCAACAGAAGTGATCAATTATTGGACATTTTTAAAAGGGAGCCTGAGTGGGCCGGGAGGAGAGGAAGTGTCCAATAAGTTCGAATGTCAGTGCATTTGGGAGAACTGTACTTAAAATATGATAAGCACTGAGAAGTCAGGTACAGCTAAGAAAAGGAATCTAGCCATTATTTTATTTCCTCGTGACTGGCCCAATGAGCAACTGTGGCAGAAAATGTAGCTCATTTTCATAAAAATCTTAGATGTGGGGTGGGGATGGGATGGGGGTAGGGAAAGCTGGAAGCAACTCAGGCTCATGTCCTGCAGGAAGGGCAGAATGGAACTGGAGAAGATCTAAAGAACAGCAGATAAAAGGATGCAGGGAATACATTGTTTTCTAAAGGATGAGAGACTCAATAATTAGGATTCTCCAGGTGTGTGTGTGGGGGGGGGGGCGAGGTGAGGGGGGAGAGGGGAAACCAAAGGCTATGGGGAGATATTTTAGAAATTGCTCAAATCATGAAACGTGTGTGTATACCCACACAGAGACATATATATCCAAACACACACATATATGGATGATGATGATAATAATGACCAAATTCTTTCTTAGCTGATCTCAGAATATGAGAATCAGGGAGCATCCCTTGAAATTTGAAAGAGGTAATTTTGAGGGCATTAAAAATGCTTTCACAACGTTGTTATCAGAAAAGGTGGTTCAGAGCAAAATTGCAAATTGATATATAAAGAGTTGGGCTTTTTTTGTCAATAAAACTCAGAAATATACTTTAGAGTTATGTGTACCTCTTTCCTGGGCACCAGGGATAAGATTTTCATTTCAATATCTCTATCATACCAAAGTCCTCAAAGCTATTCTCATCTCCTTTAGAAAACTTTAAAATTTCTGTCTATCCAATCCAACAATGTCTGGTATGTGTACACACATGTACATATAAACACATGTACATATACATGTATGTGCATGTGTGTGCATGAATGTATACACAGGCATACAGATATAGACACACAGAGACCGATATGTGTGTGTACACACACTTCTGTGTCCATAAACATTTTGAGTATTCCTTAATTGTTTTAAATTTGAGGAAAAACATTACCTCCCAGCTCCATCTCCAACCACCCAAAAAGCAGAGTATTAAGAGGTAATGGAGGGGCAGCTAGGTGGCGCAGTGGATAAGGCACCAGCCTTGGATTCAGGAGGACCTGAGTTCAAACCCAGCCTCAGATACTTACTAGCTGTGTGACTCTGGGCAAGTCATTTAACCCCCATTGCCCTGCAAAAAAAAAAAAAGAGGTAATGGAGTCAGCTTTAGCATTAATTAATATGGTCATTTTTGCATGTGAATATGTATGAGAATTCATGGATGTATGTTTCAAGCGAAGAAGACACTTGGCATCTGTAGATTTTGGCCCCATTTCTAGTTGTATAGTTATGACCTCATG
The DNA here is from genome assembly GCF_019393635.1 of Dromiciops gliroides. Lineage (NCBI taxonomy): Eukaryota > Metazoa > Chordata > Mammalia > Microbiotheria > Microbiotheriidae > Dromiciops > Dromiciops gliroides. The sequence goes on along the minus strand of NC_057863.1, from coordinate 319,648,241 downwards.
ATCCTATTTGTTTATGGAACAAGAATAAACCATAAAGAACAGCAGGACATTTCCCCTGGTAGGTGGTGTTATCATATTACCCTTGCATACTACTGACCTATGGAGGAGGAGGCTTCTTTCTTTAATTCTGCTACATACTTTGCTCCTCTTGTCCCTAGCAGTTGGTAATGCATCTTAGTTAGCAACCAAGAATGCTAGTCTTTGGAAAGGGACACACAATCATAATCTTTTTTTTTTTCTTTTTCAGGGCAATGAGGGTTAAGTGACTTGCCCAGGGTCACACAGCTAGTAAGTGTCAAGTGTCTGAGGGCAGATTTGAACTCAGGTCCTCCTGAATCCAGGGCCGGTGCTTTATCCACTGCACCACCTAGCTGCCCCACAATCATAATATCTTAGAGGTAGAACTGGAAGGGACATCAGAGATCATTTGGGCCAAGCCCCCTCATGTTGCAGATGAGGAAACTTAAAACTAGGGAGAATAAGTGACCTGCCCCAAGGTCACCCAGGTAACAAACTTCAGAGATGAGATTTGAATGTGAGCCCTGTGACTCAAGTCCTGTGATGCAGTGGCTAGAGCACCAGGCCTGGAATCAGGACTCATCTTCGTGAAATCAAATCTGACCTCAGACACTTACTGGCTGTGTAACGCTGAGCAAGTCTCACTTAATCCTGTTGGCCTCAGTTTCCTCATCTGTAAAATGAGCTGGAGAAGGAAATATCAAAACTCTCCAATCTTTGCCAAGAGAACCCCAAATGGGCTCAGGAAGAGTTGGACACAACTGAAAAATGACTACACAACAACCTGTGACTCTAGAGCCAGTGCTCTTTCCACCATGAACATTATTTGTATTTGATGGGAAAGCAAAGCAGGGACAAGGCCAAGGATGTGGAGAGTTGGCAGTCGCAAAGGCTAAAAGAAGAGATGGAGGATCGAGAATAACACAAATGATACTTATAATATTACTTTTTTATAAATGCACACATTTTTAGTGCCAGTATTTAAAAACTGCAAATAGGGGCAGATAGGGGGCGCAGTGGATAAAGCATCGGCCCCAGATTCAGGAGTACCTGAGTTCAAATCCGGCCTCAGACACTTGACACTTACTAGCTGTGTGACCCTGGGCAAGTCACTTAACCCTCGTTGCCCTTAAAAAAAAAAAAAACTGCAAATAATTTAGTCATGAAGTGATAAGAATACTTGACTCTTTGGAATAGCATTTAGTGGCAAAGAGGTTCAGACAACAGGAACAAAGTAGACTGACTTGGCAAGAATTCTTAATCTTGTCTGGGTGATGAAGGGCTGTACCCTTGGAGACTTATCCAAGCTCAGAAATAGCATTTTGCATTATTCGTTGTTGTTGTTGTTGAATCAGTCAGACCCTTGGTGTCTGACCCTTGGTGATCCCTTTTGGGGTTTTCTTGACAAAGATACTACCGGAGTGGTTTGCCATTTACTTTTCTCCATCTCATTTTACAGATGGGGAACCTGAGGCAAACAGGGTTAAGTGATTTGCCCAGGGTCACACTGCTAGTCTAGATTTGAAGTCAGATCTTCCTGACTCTAGGCCTGGGGTTCTATCCACTGCACCACCTAGCTGCCCTATTTATTTTTACATTACTACTGTTGCATGGGGAAATAGGAACAAACTGAAAAATCTTAATTACTTAAATATAGCACAAGAAAGACTGCCAAACCTATTTGGTAGTCATTCAAAATGCAAAAAAAGCTGGGTGGGAGGCACTATTGAATTGGCGGTTGTATTAGTGATTATGGTTTTGTTGTGCTGCTGCTATACTTCTAAACTGATATAAACTATTCTTTTAAAGTCGTCAAATTGTATTCGCACTTTCACGGGGATGGATGTTACATATTTTAAACCCTGATGAGGCACACGTGCATATACCTCAAACCAGCTCTCAAGAGAAGACTGAGAGGAAACATTCTATCGTGTCCAACTCTGATACCCACAGGGTGACTGATGAGAGAAGACCAGCAAAGGCTGTTTCTAAAAAACAAAACCCATGCCGTCTCTTAACATGGAAGGGATTTAGGAAATTCATCTCAAATGGGGAAGAAACTAAAAAGCCTCCCCCCCCCACACACACACCTCATCGCATAGATAAGGCCTTGGAAATCTAATGAGGATTCACTTAATAAACATTTATTGAGAACCTACTATGTGCAAGGCTCCATGCTGAGAGCATCAAAGAATCAGATTCTTTTCCTAGATCAGCAGGGTTAAGACTTCCGTATTGTACTCATAAGACCACAGATGTCTTCAGATATGGGAAATGGCAAAAGAAAGGGGGGGGGATGCTTTTTGAGAAAGGGTAAATCACTGCCATTTAAGAAAAAATCCAAACTCATCTCTTGCACATCTGGCCAATCCCAGCTTTTAAAGCAGTTACGTTTAGTGGGACTTGCTGAGCAGCTGGTGGATTGCTATTACTGCCACCAAATGCATTTGCTCCTGGAGCCTGGACTGCCTACAAAATGAGCAATAAACGATGTGTGTTTAAGATGGGCCTGCACACTTCCCCTGGAAATGCAAAACTACCAGCATAAGCGGGTAAGTGCTCTGGGGATTTATTCCAGTTTCACTGTGTCCTAGTAAATCAGTTATGGGAAGAGTAATCTAATATCAGTTGGGGATTACTTCAGTAAGCCTCCCTCACCTGCCTTTTAGAGCCAAACTTCCAAATTTAAATGGACACCGTCAAGTTGTCTGGGACCCACATTTAGGGGTCAGCAGGCCATTTTTGGATGGCATTTCTCAGTCAAGGGGAGAGCTGACTATCCCTTTTGGGAGTCTCTTCCTGTTCAGTTCAATATTTAGAAGGCACCAGGAAACGCTATAATAAAGTTTATGTGACCCAAGTAACTAGGGCCAACAACTGCACAAATCTATGGGTGTATTTTAGGGGAAAAAATCATACATCTTTAAAAAAAGGCAAAGAGCTTATTAGACTATGTAGCTCTGAGAGAAAGCATTGAAATGGTGGCAACTCATGTATAATCCACTGAGACATAATTTGTAGATGGGCAGGGAATGGGGCAGGGCAGAGAGAATTAAGAAAATAGTGGTTAGGAGTTTCTGAAGGCCAACATACAAGATAATGCCACAGGTTTTCACTTTTCTTTTCATTCTTTCCTTCATAAATGAGTGACCAAAAGGCTAACCTCGTCTAACATCTTCTCATCAAGCTGCACCACATATCTCATCCAGACACAAGAGTGCAACTTTAACTACCTCCTAAAGAGGAAACACACTCCATGGTGTTGTTCAGTAACTTTCATGTGTTTGTGTGAGTGTTTACATGTATTTTTGTATGTACACTCAACTCCCATCTTCCCTCCTCTCCACCACTGTTGCCGCCATTTCTATCCTACACCCATTCTTATTTAGATCTGTTGAAAAGGAATGAGGAAACTTTGGACTATTTGACACAAGTAACATAGTCCATTGGTTGAAAAACAGGTCAAATCAGTGGCATCGTTTTTCTTTGTAATGTCCAAGTATTTTTTTTTTTGTGGAAAATTCAATGACCCTTTCTTTGACTAAGCAAGTAAACTACTGGTGGTCCTTCAAAGTTCTCTGGTGGAGGAGAATTAAAGGCTAGAGCTTGGGGTTTGTGCACACACATGATACAAAAGTAGACTTTTGTTAGTTTTAAAACTCTCTTTCCACTAGACCTCAAAGTGAGGAGCTAATTCAAAGGTGTCTCTGTAGCACAGAAATGGTGTAGGCAGTTCTGAGGTAGGTGATACATAGAGATAAGCAAAGATGAATTAAAATACAGACATAGGGCAAAACCTATGGGAAAAGGCAGTTGTCAGGGGTGGTATAAAGAGGGTTGGATGAGACTTCAGTAGCAGGAGGTGAACATGTCAGACAGAATAATGTGGAAAAGAAAAAAAAAAGGTGCTGAAGGCAAAGACAGTTCAGAATAGGTTCTTGGAACCTCATTCGGGAAAGAGATTAATCTGAGGGGTATAGTCTGTAGCATTCATAGGAACAATGACAAAACAGAATCACACCTGGTCACTGATAGAAAGGTGGGCAGGAGCAGCTAGGTGGTGAAGTGGATAGAGCACTGGCCCTGGAGTCAGGAGGATCTGAGTTCAAATCTGGCCACAGACACTTGACATGTACTAGCTGTGTGACCCTGGGCAAGTCACTTAACCCCAACTGCCTCCCCCCCCCCAAAAAAAAGAAAGGTGGGCAGACAGCAGCAGCTAAGTAGTTAGGTCATATTCTATGGGGACATTCTTTCTTCAGAGTTGTGGCTAAGGGACAGCTGGGTGGTACAGAAGATAAAGCACTGACCCTGGAGTAGAGAGGGCCTGAATTCAAATCTGGCCTCTGACACATATTTTCTGTGTGACCCTGGGCAAATCAGTTAACCATGATTCCAATCAAAAAGGAAAAACAAAGGAACTGAAGTTGTGGCTGAAGAGAAATACACCTATAGCAGCATCATAATGGTTAAAGCCTTCCAACTAGCTTTAAGTTTGAAAGCTGCTCATGCTCTCTCTCTCTCTCTCTCTCTCTCTCTCTCTCTCTCTCTCTCTCTCTCTCTCTCTCTCTCTCTCTCTCTCGTTGTTGTTGTTTTCCCTACACAGAGCAAATTATGCCTCTTTCCTTGGGTCTCTATTTGTACACAGGTATTGTAATTTTATTAAGCATGTCAGGGAAAGACAAATCCCAGGGAAATAATTAGTGGAATGGATTCTAAACTCATTTTCTGCACGTTTGAATTACAGATGAATGGGCTGGCAGGCCTGAAACCCAGTGAGGCTAGTGCAGCCAGCTGGGGCTCTATTTCTGGAGACTCACAGCAGCTATCACAGGCACACACTGGAATTTTAAATGAAAATGCCATTGCAGGCCAAATGTTAGTAGTTTTTTTTTTTTTTTTTAAATGAAACACACACACACAGAGCTATACTGGAATTCACAGTTACAGTCAGTAGTTGAGGAAAATCTATTCAAGACCAGAGGCTGGCCAATCAACTGTAAGTTATTCATCAAAACTCCAGATGCACTTGGTACAGCCCTATGAAAGTCAGAGCGAGGAGACACACTGCTTGGTGTTTTCTTTTCCCAGTTTAAGAATGAGCATTTTGTCAAGCTGTCCATAATTACACATAATGTTCTCGGGGGTTGATGTAGGATCTTCCAGGATCTGAGCTTTGCTGATGTTTGTCACAGCTCCAGTCTTTGTAACACGTCTGACTGTAAAGGGGATACATCTGCTGAAGCCCATCTTCCTCCTCTGGGTGTTCGTCTTCGTAGTCGAACTGTCTGCCATTTACCACAGTCTAAAAATTCAAACATTGCTTACATTAAACACACTAGCAGTTTGCATTCTTCTAATTCATGATTATTCTTAGGTAAGACTATGACTCAGTATAGTTTATGTATCCCTACTTCCCCCTCCCTGCCCCTGCTCAATTCTACCACTAACCATCAAGTGACATCTACAATTCTCTTGTCATGTGGGGAGAAAACAGATTTTTCTTGGGGCACCCCAGAAAAAGTGGTGTTATTCTCAGGATATAAGACATTAAACAATTTAGGAACATTTAGCATGTGACCAGGTTCAGATTTCTGAATGGGAAGACAGTATCATTGAGAAAATCACTGTAGAGGCAAACAGCTATGGAAGACTTCAGAACTCTGAGCAGCAGAATGACCAAACACAGGATTCAGGATGAAATATGTTACCTATCTCTTTTTTAAAATGTAATAAACAAGGGGCAGCTAGGTGGCGCAGTGGATAAGGCACCGGCCCTGGATTCAGGAGAACCTGAGTTCAGATCCATCCACAGACACTTGACACTAGCTGTGTGACCATGGGCAAGTCACTTAGCCCTCATTGCCCCACAAAAAAAAAATGTAATAAACATTTTTATTTATAGTTTGGGGTTCTAATTTTTATCCCTCCTTCCCTCCCTCCCCTTCCCTTTTTTGTAAAGAGACACTAGTCTAGGACATTATAAACATAGTTTATAGAAAATAGAAAATAGTTATTTATTTCATGGGGCATGATGCCTACAGCTTAGGAAGGATAAACCCTGAATATTTTATTAAATTTTAATTCCACCAAACACTCAAATATGACATTGAACATAAGGAAAAACAGAAGAATCTTCATAAGCCTAAAATTGAACTTTACTACTGTGAAAGCTATGACCTGACCAAGTTCACACCTAGAATATAAGCTTATTACTTACAGTATGCTGAAAGTTGCCTATTTCTCTTTCTTTGTACTGATTCTGCAAAGGAAAGTGTTCTTTCTGTAGGAAAAAAAACAAACAAAATATTTGCTTTTATCACATATACCAAATTATTATAAAACACATCCATGTATAATACTAAGGATCACACATAAAAGAACTGACTTTAAGCCTTATTAAAAAATCTTTTCAATTCACAAACATCTTAAAGGAAATATTGGAAAAAAAAAAGTAGGAAGGAACAGGGCTTAGCAGTACCAGATCATAAAGCAGTAATCATCAAAATTACATGGTATTGGTTAAAACTTAACAAGGTGGATCCACAGAACAGATTAAGTATACAACATAAAGAAACAAATGTACATCATATTTTATAAGCCCAAAGACCCCCAACTCATAGTATAAAGACTCACTCTTCAATAAAAATAAATAAATAAATAAATAACTGCTGGGAAAACTGTTCAGTAACCTGTTGGAAATGAGATATAGACCAACATCTCACACCATATACCAAGATATATGGGCCTTCAAAAGGATACATCACCTAGTCCTGGGCTTCTTAAACTTTTTCCACTCATGATCCCCTTTCAGCTGAGAAATTTTTATGTGAACCCAGGTATACAGGTATATAAATTAGGTATACATAACCTTTTACTGTTGCCAGATTTTTCGCAACCCCCACATTTAGTTACCCTATACGGAGTTGTGACCCACCTTTTAAAAAGTTTTGATCTAGATAACTATCACACAGGAAAGGAGTTCATAAGTAAATAAGGGATAGAAAGGGTCAGAGAAGATAAAATGGACAATTTTGATGCTATAGAATTACAAGTTATATACACACACACACTTATATATATATGTATATATATATGTATGTATGTATGTATGTATGTATGTATATGTTGTGAGAGCCAAATTAGATATATGGAGCATTAATTTCCCGCTTTAACTTTCCTTAAGAAAAAGGAACCACTGAGCTTTAATCTATGATGGATCAGTTTTTTATTTTATTGCTTAGGAATTAATTAGACAACAAGAGTTGAAACCAATTAGGGAAATAAGGAAAGAGAAATACAAATGAATAATCTTAGATCTAAGCTTAGTCTATTCCTTTATAAAACTCACCGAATCCTAAACTGCCCTCCAGAACGTGAATCTCTGAAAAGACCAAACACCAAACCATGTGTAGTCCTTCAATCCCGCTCCACTGCTAAATTCACCACCAGAGACAGAGAACTTCCATTCCTGCCCTTTTTTTTTTTTAAGTGAGGCAATTGGGGTTAAGTGACTTGCCCAGGGTCACACAGCTAGTAAGTGTTATGTGTCTGAGGCCGGATTTGAACTCAGGTACTCCTGACTCCAGAGCCAGTGCTCTATCCACTGCGCCACCTAGCTGCCCCCTGCCCTCACTTTAAGTCCACTTACCAGAAGTTCCTCGCATTCTCCTCTTCCCCAAAAAAGGAGGTCCTTCAAAAGCCACTTCAGTAGCATGCACAATCTCTCAAATGATTCAGCTAAAACTTGGAGAAACTATGAAAAAACTGGAACACTAATACATTGTTGGTGGATTTGTGAATTGATCCAACCATTCTGGAGAGCAATCTGGAACTACATCCAAAGGGCTATAGGACTGTGCATACCCTTTGACCCAGCAATACCACTACTAGGTTTGTATCTGAAAGAGATGATAGAAAAGGGAAAAGAATCCACATGTACAAAAATATTTATAGTAGCTATCTTTGTGGTGGCAAAGAATTGGAAATCAAGGCAATGCCTATCCATTAGGGAATAGCTGAACAAGCTGTGGTATATGAATATAATGGAATACTATTGTGCTGTAAGAAATGATGAGCAGGTAGTTTTCAGAAAAACCTGGAAAGACTTAAGTGGACTAATGCTGAGTAAAGTGATCAGAACCAGGAGAACACTGTACACAGTAACAGCAATATTGTGTGATGATCAACTATGATAGATTTGGCTCTTCTCAACAGAGCAATGATCCAAGACAATTCCAAAGAACTCCAAAGATGATGGAAAATGTTCTCCACATCCAGAAAAAAAGAACTGTGGATTCTGAATGCAGATTGAACCATTACTGTTTCTACTTTTGGGCTGATCTTTTTTTCTTTTTTGAGGTTTTCCCTTGTGTTCTGATTCTTCTTTTGCAACATGACTAATGCAGAAATATATTTAATGTGATTGTACATATATAATCTATATCAGATTGCTTTCTGTCTTGAGGAGGAATAAGGGGAGAGAGGGAGAAAAATTTGGAACTAAAAATCTTATGAAAACAAATGCTGAAAACTATCTTTACATGTAACTGGAAAATAATAAAATACTTTTATAATTAAAAAAAAGGAAGTTCCTGATGGAGTATCCCATGGATCTGTGCATGGGTCTGCACTGTTTAGCACTTTTATCAATGATTTGGATAAAAGGACAGATCAAATTCTTATGAAATTTGCAGATGGCTCAAAAGTAGGAAGGATAGCCAACACATTGCAAGACAGCCATGATAGAAAAGAAATCTAGATAAGCTATAATCCTGGGGAAAATATATTTGAGTAATATGAAATTTTAAATGAACTTATATAAAAACAAACAAAAAAACCCCCAAATCCAGCTTTGCAAGTTCAAGATGGAAGAGGCATGGCTAGACTATAATTTATCTGAAAGAGGTCTGGGGGTTTTTAGTGGAACTAAAATGCACTGTAAACTCAATTGAATTCCTGTCAACAGTGTGATGTGGCATCCAAAAATAAAACCATCTGTTGCTTTATGGGGAGACAGGGGTGATAACATCCAGGCTTAGGCATCAGTGCACATCTGGAGGGGCATTGTATTTTAAGAAGGACATTGATAAGTGGAAGAGCATCTAGGGAAGGGGGACTAGAATAAAGGATTTTGAGATTATGTGGGATTAAAAGAACTGGGGTCCTTCAGTTTAAAACAAGAGATAGGTAAACTCAGAATACATAGGAGAAATATGATCATTTTCTTCAATTATCTGAAGGACTATCACTTGAAAGAGGAGTCAAATTGTTTCGTTTAGCCTTGTAGGGATCTATCAATGGGTGGAAGTTTAAAAAGAGAGATTTAAACTTACTAGAGGACAGGGGAATGTTTTGAAGAATTAGAGATATCCAAAAGTAGAATAGGACAGCTAATTGGTATTGTGGACAGAGTGCCAGGCCTCGAGTCAGGGAGATTCCTCTTTGTGAGTTTGAATCCATCCTCAGATACCTAATAACTCTGTGACCCTGGGCAAGTCAATTCAGCCTGTTTGCCTCAGTTTCCTCATTTGTAAAATGAACTGGAGAAGGAAATGGCAAACCACTCCAGTATCTCTGCCAAGAAAACCCCAAATGGGATCACAAAGAGTAATACACAACTGAAAAAATGACCAAACAACAACAAAAAGCAGAACAGGCAGTCCCAGGGAACAATAGCTTTTCATTTGTTAGCAATCTTCAAACAAAGGTGGAACAATCAGTCTTTGAGTAGAGGACATTTTTGTTCAATAATCAATAAAACATTTATTAAGTGCCTACTATGTGCCAGGTACTGTGCTAACATTCTTCAGATGCCAACTTGGAAGTTGGACTAGATAGTCTGAGGTCCCTTCCTACTGTGAGTCCCCTGAGACAGCTCAGGCTGCCTTGGTTTCAGGATTAGCCTTAGATACAGTATGATTTTAGAAGTGAAGGGAGGGTATCTCTTCCAAAAATTTCCCTTCTACCTAAGATTCCATTAAAGAAAACAGCCCCTTTCATTCCACTGTGAGATCCAAAAGTCTTGAAAAATATACAGGCCTAAAAGATATAGCATATGATTTTGGTGAAATTGAAAGTATAAATGAGAATATAAAATATTTTCTTGTGTTGCTGGGGGGGGGGGGAATTGAGAAGGGCACAGGTATCCTGAAGGGATCCATGAAAGGGAATGCTACCAAGAGGGAAAATGTCACTAAGGGGAAGGTTAGAAGCTGTTCCTGAAGATACTCAGACTTCAGAATAACTCCTTGGACCTCAATTTGGCTTGGAATAATAGAAATGGTAAAGCCCTCATTCCCATCCCCCAAACCCCACCTTAGCAGGAATTATTTAAAATTTTTCCAAACTGATGATTTCTTCTGGTCATATTAATACTTTTCAATAAAATAGATAAATACTTCTCAAATAAAATAAAATAAATATAAATAAATTACCTTTCATGCTTCTGTATGAAAGGTATTTTAAAAGAATTTAAAAGACATTACCTCTCTTTTACTCATTTCTCACTTTAACTGCTCAAATTGAAAAAGTACATTCTCTTTCCCTTACCCCCTAAATCACAATAATAAACTATGTAGAATATGAGGAGGCAATGCCAATAAGAAATTGCCATGGAAAGAAAATCTTTATAGTAAATTATTAACTCTAAGTTTAATCACAGAGTTTACCTATTAAGACAGATTCTATTAACTCTTTCAGGCCAAGAGTAGCATTTAAGTCCTTTTAAGGTAATGCTAAATTATTAAATGGTAGCCTGGAAGTGTTAATTATTTTTCAGAAGGGGAACAATTTCCCCCCTCCTACTGGTAAGATAAATTTCATTATTTCTATCATATATAAATTTATGATTTTAATTTTGCAGTGAGCTAGTTTTGAAATTTGATATAATATAATAAACTTTATTATCCAGGTTTATGGTCTTATTTCATCCTTATATTAAAATACATGGAAAAAGAGATACATTACAACTAAATTGTCATATGTATGCAAAACAAGGTAACTAATTAGAGCAGGTAGATCAGAAAAGTGATGTAGAAACTTGTTCATTTCTACGAAATATTCCTGAATACAAACTGTATCTACTAAACAATATAAATCAAAAAACAACATGGCCAAATTATAAACTTTAGAATGGCATATATATATATATATATTTGTATATCTAAACATAAGCAAAATCAACAAAATATATTATTGATTGTTTTGTCCACCACATCCTCCACATTCAATCAATTGTTAATCCTATTGTTTCTACCTCTTCAGTGTTCTTGGCATGCATCCTTCCACTCCTTTCCCATTGCCACTCATTTGAACTATTTTAACAGCTTTTTGAATATACTGTGTATCTACTAATTTGTGTGCATGTGGTATCTCCCAGAAGAATATAAGCAACTTGAGGGCAGACACTGTACTTTTTGACATATTATTTCAATGTTTCTTGCAATAGCCTTTTTGGGGGGGGGGCGGGGAAATGAAGGTTAAGTGACTTGCCCAGGGTCACATAGCTAGTAAGTGTTAAGTGTCTAAGGCTGAATTTGACCTCAGGTCCTCCTGAATCCAGGGCTGGTGCTTTATCCACTGCACCACCTAGCTGCCCCCTTCCAATACCCTTCCCCCCACCCGCCCCCGCCCGAGCCAATGGGGGTTAAGTGACTTGCCCAAGGTCACACAGCTAGTAAGTGTCAAGTGTCTGAGGCCAGATTTGAACTCAGGTACTCCTGAATCCAGGGCCAGTGGTCCACCCACCAAGCCACCTAGCTGCCCCTCCAATACCCTTTTAAGAGATTTTCTCTCCACTCTCTCCCCTCTCTAATCTATTCTTCATACAATTGCCAGATTAAATTTTCTTATGCACAAATCTGATCACATCATTCTCTGCTCAGAATACTTTAATAGTCCCCTAGTTCCTAATGAGTAACAATTTAGGCTCCTTAATCTGACATTTATAGATTTCCACAATTTGGCACCATCAAACCTTTCCAGTTTGCTCTTATATAATTCCCTCTATACACATAGCCCAAGTTTAACTGGGTTATTTACCATGGATTTTAAAGTCCTAGCCTGTGTGCTACCACAAGGCCTAGACTTAAAATGTTGATCCCGCTTGGAAATCTTCTTTTATGCTTTTGTTGTTTAGGTGTTTTCAGTCATGTCTTACTCTTTGTGACCCTATTTGGGGTTTTCTTGGCATAGATACTGGAGTAGTTTGTCATTTCCTTCTCTAGATCATTTGACAGATGAGGAAACTGAGGCAAACAGGGTCAAGTGACTTACCCAGGGTCACACAGCTAGTTTATGAGGCAAGATTTGAACTCGGGAAGATGACTACAAGCCCGAGATTCTATCCACTGCACAATCTGGCTTTCTAATTTCTCTATTCTATCTTTACCCTAGACTTCTGTCATCTCCACTTGAAGTAATCTTACTCATTCTTTAAAGTTCAGCTCAAGCAACATGTTCTTCCCAGGAGCCATATAGCTGTTAATGATCCATACCCTACCATCCCCTGGACTTTGCATAGTACTTGGTATGCACCTCTAATTTTTTTTTAAATGATATATTTTGTTCTGATAGACATTTTCCCCCCAAACAACCAATTCTCCTTACAAAGAGTCCTTCAAGCAAAGAGTTACGAGAGTCCTTCCTGAAAATAGTTAAGTAAAACCACTTAATAGAGTGCTTTTAACTAGCAGCTATTTACTTTGCATTTTTATAGTTTACTATGTCTTTTGTTTTGTTTTGTTTTGTTTTTGTGGAGCAATGAGGGTTAAGTGACTTGCCCAGGGTCACACAGCTAGTAAGTGTCAAGTGTCTGAGGCAGAATTTGAACTCAGGTTCTCCTGAATCCAGGGCCAGTGCTTTATCCACTGTGCCACTTAGCTGGCTCCTAGCTTACTATGTCTTAACCAAAAGGATGTTTTAATAACAGAAGGTTACAATTCTATAGCAATTTCTTTTCAAACCACTTTCCTTTTAATAAAACTGTGAGATAGGTAATAATAACATTATTTTTTCTATTTTACAGATGAGGAAGATGAGACTTGCAGAATTTATGGTTCTCCAATGGTCACATCATTGGTGACAGAGTCAGCATTCGAACTCAGATCTCTTGGCTCTCAGTTTGGTGCACCTTCTATTACATCAATCACCAGGCATTTATTAATAACCCACTCTTTTTCAGTCACTGCCCAAGGTGCCGGGGATATCTGAAAAACAATAGCCCCTGCCTTCAGAGAACTTAGATATGTTTTTCTGTATTATAGCTATTTGGGTTATATTTCTTTACTATACTGTTAGCACCATGAGGACAAAAGCTATGTCTTATGTAATTTTACGGACTTTCGATGGCTATAACAATGCTTTGCATACAGAGGAGACATTTAAAAAAATGTTTGATGAAATTGTTAAATTGTTGTCCAAAAGATCATGTATACTAATCTAGACCCTATGTGTTAGGTGCTTTACCATATAACTACCTCCTCTTCTCCTCTAACTCATCCTTAAGATACATCCTTCTTTGCACACACCATGAATGTTCACCTGGCTGGAGACATAAAGAGAAAGTTAGGCCTCTGGAAAAAAAAGGCATGTTACTGGAGAATTTCATCAAAAAAGCATTCTATTACTACATAGGTTTGGAATTGCAATGATCAGGAATTAAAATACTAAGATGATCATCTGGAAATGAAAAACACTAAAATGAATTAATCATTTACTTTCCTAAAGATTTCCTTTTATTTAGCTACTAACTCAAGTTTTCTTCATGTTTACAACACATCTATTTCCAGAATAATAATAACAAATACCAAGAAAGAAAGGAAAAATTCTGAGTTATTAATTAAAAGTAGTAATTGACAATTGGATTAATGTGTTCCTTGACATATATATATGTTTACAAGTTAGTAGTGTTCACAGCTTGCTAGAATAATTCTTCTTTTAGTCCTATTTTGTGGAGGATTCATTTTCTTGTCAGAGGTAGCTGGCATTTTACTCATGTTTGGAAATGAATTCTGATAAGGATCCCTGTATTGGTCTATATTGGTTATCCTTGATCTTGCCAAAAATGACATAAGTGAAAGGGCCCCAAATAGATCTCCACAAATAAACAAATGTGTCTTAAAATGGTTTAGAATTTCCTAAATATGGTACACTTCACTACATTTATTTCCCCTGATTGGTTTATAGGAAGATAAACCACCTCTTTTTCATCTTCCCTAATGATTCTCCTTCCTTCTATATATAATACAACAAATATAACTAAGACAGAGAATCTAATATGAAAAGTTACCTGTTCCTCTGTGGAATAATTTCTTCCCCAATTAAACATAGTTGGATAAGAGGATCTCTGAATATTCTTAGTGAAAGACTATACTTATTTTTTTCCTTCCTGGTTCTGATATTCATAATAGGTGCTTTTCAAATATCCTTTTTTTCTTTTCTTTTGAAAAGTTGCAAGCAACCTGATCCACTAGTTTACCTCCTTCAGATGGAATGTAACTAAAGAAAAGGAAAGAAGGTGGAGGAGAAATCTTTTGCTATAGAAAGATGCAGGTCTATTTTAACTCACAGGTACACTAAGAAATACAATTTGAGAAACAGAATGCCCAAAGAATGAAGTTTCCCTTTGAATTAGTGAAGTCATTGTCTGGAATTGTAGTTTGGCATCTTGCTCCACGATGGAGATAATGCTTAAATGACCTGCCTATAGAGCACCTTGGGCTAGAATCCAGTTCATAAAATAGGCAGGATCAGAATGCATCAGCTCACCAGGAGTGGGGGCCCACAAAGCCCCTGCAATGCAGATGGAAAGTGTGTGTGTGTGTGTGTGTGTGTGTGTGTGTGTATGTGTGTTGCAGGGAGGACATGAAGGGCTCCCCATAGGAAAATCTGTTGATTTCAATATTATAAAAAAGGGAAGGAATAACTTTCCAGAAGCCAGACTATATGGAACCACTGTCTGGATGAGAGACCATTCATGTTCAGTGCAAGTATAATTTACTCCTCAATGTTTAAACCATGCTGCTAAGGAAGCACCATCTTTTTAGGTGCCATATTTATGACAGGGCAGGAAATATTCTCCAAATGCATCAATATAATAGCACGTCTGACAGGTGAAAAAAGAGACTTTTTGAGATCTAAAGCCACACAAACAGACATAAAGACTTTAATATTCACTCAGCAACACTTAGTATATATTAGAGAATTGTTGCCCAAAAGGACTGACAACAAGCCCAAGTCACTTGTCTGCATTCAATTCAACAAGAATTTATGGAGTGGTTCTGGTGATAGGAAAACAAAAACAAAGCATTGCCTGCCTTCTTCTAGTTTACAGCCTAGGGAAAGGAAACAAGATGTGCACAGATAAGGATATATTCAAATATAAGAAGGACAGGGAAAGGGTCTGTACTGTAATTTCACTTGTATTAAGAACTTCCTGGATGAAGAAATTGCTTTCTTTCTTTCATTTTTTAAGTGTTTTTTTTTTTTTTGGATAGCTTAGATTTTCTTTCATTTTCTTTTATTTTTTTCTTTCTTTTTTAGGTGGGGTAATGAGGGTTAAGTGACTTGCCCAGGGTCACACAGCTAATAAGTGTCAAGTGTCTGAGGCCAGATTTGAACTCAGGTACTCCTGAATCCAGGGCCAGTGCTTTATCCACTGAGCCACCTAGCTGCTCCCAGAACTTCCTGTCTTAATGCAGGTCAGCAACTTCTCTGAAAATATACTCACCAACCACTAATTGCCTGGAAACACTGAGAAATTAATTAAGTGACTCGTCCAGGGTCACACAATCAATATGTGTCAGAAGTGGAAACTGAACTTGAGTTTTCTTGATTCCAAGGACAGCTATCTATCCACTATTTCTCTAGCTGTTTATGCAACATATATAAGAGATATAAGTTTATATAATAAATAATAGAAATAGGGGCAGCTAGGTGGCACAGTAGATAAAGCATCAGCTCCGGATTCAGGAGGACTTGAGTTCAAATATGGCCTCAGACACTTGACACTTACTAGCTGTGTGACCCTGGGCAAGTCACTTAGCCCTCATTGCCCTGCAAAAAAAAAAAATGAAAAAAAAAGTAATAGAAATATATAAAATATATATGTAGAAAAATGTTCATGTACATGCATACATGCATGTATATATGTGTATAAAATCCAAATTCTAGTGTAGGAGAGCACTAACAATTGGGAGAATTAGTTGAGTTGAGTGTTAAAGGAAATTAGGGGTTCCAAGAGGAGGAAGTGAGGAGGGAGAACATTCTTGGCATGGGGGGTAGCTTGTTAGAAGTTATGGAAGAAGGAGATGTAATTTATGTATAGATAACAAGTAAGCCAGTTTGGTTAGAATATTGAATGAATGAGGTAGAGTGATGAGAAATTAGTCTGGAAAAAGTTGAGCCAGACTGTAAAAAGCTTTAAACATCAGACAGAGGAATTGTATTTTAGAGACAATAGAGAACTACTGATACTTGTCAAGCAGAAGTGTGATGTTCACACCTGCATTTTAGAAATATCCATTTGGCAGCCAGGCGGAGAAGAGATTCCAGAGGGGAGGACCTGGAGGCAAGCAGACCAATTAGGAGGCTATTTTAATGCTACAGATGAGAAGTGATAGAGGACCCGAATTAGGGGGTGACTCAGTAGAGAAAGGAGATGAATGCAAGGGATATTATGGAGATACTATGCCAATTGATTGGATAAAGGGAGGGGAGAGGGAGTAAAAAACATAGGTGGCTGCAAGGATGATGGTCACTGTGATAGAAAGAAAAGTCAGGATAAAGAATAGGGTTGGGGGAGTTATATTTTGGACTTAGTGAAATTGAAAAGTCAATGGTACATCAAATTGGAGATATATAACTAGGACGTGGTATTACAGATTGTAGTTCAAGAGAGAGACATGTGTTGCAGAGGAAGACTTAGAAGTCAGCTGCATAAAGTTGATAATTAAACCCACGGAAGGTGAGGAGCCCATTGAAAATATATAGAGAGAAGGGGGCTCAGGACAGAACCCTAGGATAAAACTACACAAAACTTAGGTGGTACATGGAATATGATCTAGAGAAATGAATGGCTAGATTAGGTAGAAGAACCAGGTAGGAGAATGAAGTGTCACAAAACCCTAGGGAAGAGAGAATGGTCAACAGCATCAGAAGCCACAGAACAGTCAAGGAAGCTGAGGACTGAGAAAAGGCCAGTGTATTTGTAATTTGGGGAATCATGGGCAGATATGGAGGAAACAGTTTCAGTGCAGTGTTAGGATTAGAAGCCAGAGAACAAGGATTAAGAAAAGGGAGGTGAAGAAGAGTGTAGACAGATGTTTTTCTAGGATTTTGATAGTGTATGATTGTAGGACAGTAAGATGAGGGGATGACAGAGTCAAGTGAAGATTTTTTCTTTTGTTTGTTTTCAGGATAGAGGAAATAGGCATGTTTGTCAACCATAGGGAAAGAGCTAGTGGGTAAAGAGACATTGAAGATTTATAAAAAGAAAGGATGTCTAGAAAATCATACTGTAAGAGATGGTAGGGAATGTGGATCAAAGGCACACATATAGGGGTTGGCAAAAGCAACAAGAAGTATCACAGTTTCTTCTGGGATTGGCACAAAGGAGGAGAGAACATGGAATGATGTTGAAGGGAACTGAGATGGACAAGAGGAAGTTCCTGAATGATAGCCTCAATTTCCTCTGTAAAGGATGAAGAGATCCCTTCTACAACACCCCTAACAGATGGCCATCCACCTTCAGTGTGAATACTTCCAGGGAAAGAGGACTGATTCACGGAAGCACATTTTATTTGGAGGCACTCTGCTAGAAAATCCTTTATTTTCTGTTGAGCTGAAATTTACCTTCCTGTAATTTTTGCCTGCTCTTCTCTATTTTGGACCCTGTTCCAGAACATAGGTCTACTTCCTGGACCACATAACAACCCTTCCAGCTGCCACTTCTACCCTAAGTCTTCTCTTTTTCAAGCAAAAGGTGCCAATGTAAGGTTGTCATCATGGCCTGACAAACCATCTGCTCTTTTTTCCCTGATGTGACTGTCAAAAATAGGTAGCTGTGGGTCATTTAAATTACTCCAAGGGAACAGACTATAAACTAAGGAGCAAAAGAATGAGAAAAGAATCTTTGAAAGACTAAGCAAGAGAAGTGAGTTTAAAAGCAAAAGACTGAAATTGGATTGTTGTCCCATTTCAGAGGCCCATATCTGAAGCAGCAAACAGGAGCAAGAAGGATAGAATTCCAAATAATCTAGGTAGCTATTAAATGAAAAACAGGAAATGCTGAATGTGGATTGAAGCATAGTTAGTATTTTCACTTTTGTTGTTGTCTCTTCTTTCTTGTGTTTTTTCCCCCTTTTGTTCTGACTCTTTTCTTACAACATGACTAATGTGGAAATATGTTTAACATGATTGTAACGCATAACCTATATCAGATTGCTAGCTGGCTTCAGGAGGGGGAAGGGAAGGGAGGGTGGAACCGAAATTTGGAACTCAAAATCTTACAAAAGTGAATGTTGAAAACTATCTTTACTTAATTTGAAAAAAAATAAAGGTCTGGTAAAATGAAAAAATAAAGAAGAGGAAATGTATAAAGGGTAATGATTATGAAGGGAAAAAAATTGCTTTATGATACATTACCTAAAAATTGGGGGACCTCAGTGTTTTTCAAGAAAAAAGTTAGCTCTCTGTACCTGAAACTTTTTAGTCCTAATATCTGGGTATCTTTGACCCACATTTCCTGAATCAGATTCACCCTAGACACTAGAACAGGTCTAGACATAGCCATAACCAGCACAGGGAAACAGGGGAATTGCTCCAGGGTGCCAACATCTCGGGGGACATATTTGTTCTACAGGAGGGCCCCCTTTCACATTCTCCATCTTGTCATCATATGCTTTACCCTGTGGTCCTCCAGAAGTATACTGCACAGCCACATAGGTTTATGACTTTCCCCTCCCCACTGCAATCCCACACCCGACTGGGATACCATCTGTGATGATGCACCTTGTATGCATGGGGACTCCACCAAGTGAAGTTGCCTACAAGTGAATTTTCAGCAAGTTAAGGCTGTAAATCCAGACCTAGATCTATAACTTGGCTGGGTCAGCAACAATTTAGCCTTGCTATTGGTTCCACTCTCTCCTTCTAAGCCAATTTTAATAATAAGGCTCTTGACTTGGTACTTTCAACCAAGCCTCAAATGGTATTTCTGTCTTATTCTTCATGCCTAGGGTTTTACTTGGCATTTCTGTTCCTTTGGAACTGATGTGTTGCCTTACCCCTTCTCTCCTTAGCTCCCCTGACATCCTTTCAGGGACTGGAGTCCAAACGAATCCCAGGACCAATGGCTGGATCCCCATTACCAATACTGCCAGATCTCCTTATTGTTTACCTTTTTAGGTTTTTTTGTACCCCTTCTGTTTTGAGTTTTGGAGGAATTCTGTGAAACTTCCTAACTACTACCTGAAATTAGTGATACTGTCTTCTGGGGCCTTATAAACTATATTAAGGATTGAGGAAGACTTTTGTTTAGCCAAGGAGAATAATGTTGTTTTCAAGACTACAATAATAGAGAAAGGAATTCCAGCTTAGGGGGGAAGAAGGAGGGCCAGGTAAAGGAGAAAAATAATTGTTCTTCTAGAATAGAGGGAGGCTGTAATACCCTGGTAGCAACTGATCAGCTTACATTTCAGACACATAAAAGACTGTAAAGGTGGAAGAGGAACAGATGGGCTTAGGGTTGCTCTAGAGAGAAAAGAAAAGGAATGCTGTAAAACTCACTTATATAAGGGGAAGCCCTTAAAAAAGAGAGAGAGGAGTAGAGCACTAGACATGAAATGGGAAATATAAGTTATTATTAACAGTTATTAAGATTTAGAAAGCCAAAAGGGAATGGATTTTTAAGGTGGAAGATCATGAGCTGAGAATCAAAAACCACCAAAAAAGGAATGAGGTTGAATGTTCATGAAAAGGATGGGGGTAGGGAGGGGATGGAAGATTCATTCATGAAGATGAAGAGCAGCTGCTTGTACAGAAATAGACCATCCTTGCTTATAGACATGAAGCTCTTTGTTTTAAAGAAGTTCTAATGCACTTGGAAGAAGATTAGTGTTTCTCTTTTTCTTTTCTTTATTTTTTTGGGGGGCAATTGGGGTTAAGTGACTTGCCCAGGGTCACGCAGCTAGTGTGTGTCTGAGACCAGATTTGAACTTTGATCCTCCCGACTCTAGGGCCAGTGCTCTATCCACTGCAACATCTAGGATGCCCCAGAATTAGTGTTTTGTTGGTTTTTCTTAAGATGCTGACCCAGAATCATCTGTGCACTATAAAGTATATGCCAAAAAAAGTTGCTTTTGATTCTGGTTTATGGAAAAATGCAACACTCTTGTACAGCTTCCCTGGGAGGATAAGATGATGAGCACAGTCAGGACTAGGTGTAGGTAAGGTCTGCACTTGCTTATAGCACAAAACTGGTGGGGACGCATTTGTGCCAATTTGCCATATATGATAAATTTTAAGATACCAGATCCTGTAATTTTAACTTGCAAATATTGAAATAGCTAAATACACAGTTTCCAAGGCCAAATAAAGTAAAAGGGTAGGCAATATAGGTAAATAATAATAAATTATAACATCTGACATAGGTTTGCAAAGAGCTTTATTCGTGATTTCATTTCATTTTTATGAAGTAGATATCATATTGTTATTGTTGTAATTGTTCAGTCATGTCCAGCTCTTCATGACCCCATTTGTGGTTTTCTTGGCAAAGATATTGGAGTAATTTGCCATTTCCTTCTCCAGCTCATTTTACACATGAGGAAATGAGGCAAACAGGGTTAAGTGACTTGCCCAAGGTCACATAGCTAGTAAGTATGAGGCTGGATTTGAACTCAGATCCTCCTGACTCCAGGTAGGCCCAGCACTCTATCCACTATGCTGCCCCAAACCCAGGCCTACCTGACTTCCGAGAGTGGCCAATAGTCTACTATTCCAGGTTGCATATAATATCTTTAATATTCTAGAACAGGGCTTAAACTTTTTCTACTCATGACCCCTTTTTGCCCTGGCTATATAGGTATATACAATAGGTATACATAACCTTTTACTGTTGCCAAAATTTTGTGACCCCACATTCAGTTACACAATTGCATATGGGGTCATGACCCACAGTTTAAGAAGCTTTGTTCTAGTGGTAGCATGGAAGTAGATAAAGCACTACTCTTCGAGTCAGGGAGAAGGGGGTTCAAATCCTATCTTAGCCACTGATTAGTAGGGTGACTCTTAAGCAAGTTTCCTAACTTCTCTGATCCTCAGTTTCCTAGACTGTAAAATGAAGATAAGAGCACCTACTTTATAGGGTTGTTGTGAGGAACAAATGAGGCAACGTATGTAAAGTGCTTTGCAAATCTCAAAATACTACATAAACATGCACTGTTATTATATTAAGAAGTTTAGGTGATCCATAATTCTCTTCACTGAAATAGGATCTGGAATGACTGACTCTGTATTTCAAATTACCAAAGTAGATGGAAATGATCATCTTCATACATGCCCCCATCCATACTTAAACATGTTTATGACAGTTCAAGCTCACTTGCATTTATGAATGGTTCTTCAACCCGGTTACACTATTAAACACTTCATCTGAGCTTCCTAAAGTCTCATAGTGACAAGACACGAGATGAACATGTGTATGGTTTGGGGTGCAGGGGAGAGGGGGAAGGAGGAGAGTAGGACAGAGGAGCATTGTAGGAAATCAGCTGCCACAAGAAAATGGTATAATTAATATGGAAAAGAAGATGAGAGGGGTGAGAATGGAAAGTTTTTCTGGCTTTACAGGAAAGTCATTTTAATGGTCTCCTGAGTTCTTGACTAGCCCAGATGGGTATTTAGACAAGAAGGCATCAACCATTTAGGTGGTTAATGCCAAGGAAATGTACAAACATTTGACTACTTTGTGAAGTTTTTAAAAATTTACCTTAACGTATTTAATATAAAGTTCTCCTGCAGAATTTTTTTTTAATGAGTTGGATTGATTGAGGAGTGAACTGCCTTGAAAAGACATATGCACCTTAAGTTCCAACCAAATAAATGTTCCTCACCTATCCTAAGGATGCCAATCTACACATGACAACTATTTTCAAGTGAATAGGTTTTCTGGCCCTTCCAGCCCTCCACATCCCCTGTTGGTATCTCATCCATATTTGTAGTGTGGTCATACGATATCTCCCTATTAATAGCTTTCAAATGGCGAGATGCACATGAGTCTGGGGCACTGGTCTATAGAGATGTAAAGGGAACTGATGTGTGATGAAGCCATTCTGTATTAAATTGCAGCAGCTGGGTGCCTGAAGGTCATGACCTTGAAGGGTGCTGGGTAATCTGGCTCAGGACTGACTAAGAGACAGATTCTATTTCTCCTTATCAACCGACAAACAGCAACAACAAAGTAGTAGACTTTCTTGGTATCATAGGCTAATAATAGATAGGAATGTCAGAGCTGCAAAGGACCATGAACATCATCTAATTCAAACCTCTTATTTTCAAGATGAGGATATAGTGACCCAGAGAAATAAAGTGACTTGTCCAATGTCATATTTTCCTATGAGGAATTGCCACTGAAAATTATAGAATTTAATATTTGGAATTTTATATAAGATATGCCTCTTTACTCCAATTTCTTCCTTTGAGACAAAGAGTTCATAAGAGATGATATATTGGAAATGATAACTATGGCAAAGAGATGAACATGAAATTATTGGTATAAACATCTGCAAAAGGCAAAAGATTATCTCTATAAGAAGACAATATGAGGAAGCTCTATAAAATAAGAGATGAAACAGAGTTGATTAATAGCTTGAGTAAAGCTGCAGGAAACAAAACTAATCCACAAACAAAAACATCATTTCTATAAATTACTAACACAAATGAGGAAGAAATGATTTTTAAAAAGGCTAAACTCTATTCAAAAGAACTACAAAATACTGACAATATCTAGTAGCTGGCCTACCAAGACATAGGCAAGATTTATAAAAATATATTACCAAATATTCTTTGCAAAAATAAAGGGAGCCTTGAATAATTGGAGAAATACCCACTGTTCATGACTGGGCCATACCAATATAATAAAAATGGTGTTGCCACTTAAATTAATTTATAGACTCTCTGCTATATCAATTAAACTATCAAGGGGAAACTTTATAGAACTAGACAAAGTAATAAGTTTCATTTAGAAGTATAACAGGTCTAAAATCTCAAGGGAAATAAAAAGAAAAGAAACATGAATAATAGGTGCTTAGCATTGGGACTGGACCTCAAACTGTATAATAAAACAATAACCATATAGACTATTTGGTAATGGCTAAAAAAAAACCCAGAAAAATAGATCAGTGGAATCGGAAACAATGAGAAACAGTAGTCTAGTGTGTGAGAAACCTAAGAGCACAAATTATTGGGGGAAGGATTCCCTTTTTGACAAAAACTGGTGGTATAACTAGAAAGGTAGTTTTCACACTTTTGTCTGGAGGGTAGAGTTATTAAACAAAGGATAGGGAAGATCATAAGAGAATAGACAATTGGGGTGGCATAAAGTTAAAAAGTGTTTGCACAAATCGAGGAAGATAGAATAAAGAAAGAAACAGGAAAAATTAGGGGAAATAGTTGCACAAAATAACACTGATAAACATCTAATATCCAAGATATATAGGGAATTGAAACAAATATATAGCATCAAGAGATATTCCCCAATGGATAAGAGGTCACAAGGAATAAAGTTTCCAAAAGGATTGCAAGCCATAAACAAGCATTTGAAAACACATTGGCAATCACTAATAAGTGAAGAACAGATGTTAAAACAAAATTTCACCATACTCCATATATTTATTTATACCATCTGGTCCCAATCTATCTTTCTGGTCTCAAAGGACTTTACTCTCTCTCCTTCACTCTGCAATCCAGCCAAACTGCCCTGCTCTATTCATCATACACATGCCTTTCACTTGCCATCCACTATGCCTGGAAAGCACTCCTTTCTTACCTCCATTTCTCAGAGTCCATCCATGTCCTTTAAGATGCAGTTTAGGCATCATCTTCTGCATGAAGCCTTTGCTTATCCCACACCCCACCGCACCGCACCCCAGCAGTAACTGCTAGTACCTTAGGGATTATCTCATTCTTTGTATTGGTATCCCCAGTGCCTACCATAATGCCTGGCACAACAAAAAGTTGGTCAACAAATTCGTTGACTGATAAGCATTTCCACCAACTGTCAGCTAATGGGGAAGACAAACCAGTCCAGCTGAGGCAGTAAGACATATTAAGGATGTGACAGGAGGTATCACAATTCGAGCAGGTCAAAACACCTTGTGCACTCCCCTCAGACACTGATGGAAACAGTCTAGGACCATAAACCCAAGAATATTGGGAATAGCAGTGCTTACAGAACAGTGTCCCTTCTTCTGGCCCAACTCCTATAGCCATCATCTGGGAAAGGGAGAAGGGAGCAACTATCTTCATCAACTACCAACAAACTGACACCTACAGGGCAGGCAAGCTAGTCTAGCAGGTACCACCTTCCTGCCATCCTCAGACCATTGGTTCTGCTTCCAACCTGGTCCCTGAAGTCAGTCCAGGGAAGCAACAACCCTTGTGGGTATGTGTCCTGGCAACTTCCTCTAAAGGTGCTGGAGTTCCTGCTTCCTCATCAACCAAAGCCACTTCAAGACCCAGAAAATAAATCACTCACCCTCAAAGTTCTTGGTCATGTCAGATTGTTCAGAATCAGAAAGAGATATAACGATGTTGGTGGAAATGAAATTAAACTTGATGTGTATCACCTGCTTTGCCACTACACTCTAAGGACCATGAAACCTTTCTATATAACTTGCAGCTGAAACCTTAGGGTTAATAGCATGCAAGCCTCGAGAGCAGAGACTATCTTACTTTTTTCCATTTGTATCCCTAATGATCAGTACAATGCTTTGAACATAACAATAGCTTGATAAGTGGTTTTTCATTCATTCATTCATTCATCCATCCATTCACTCATCCATTTGTCCATCCATACAACCATATGTTCATCCATCCATCTGTCTATCCATCCATTCTCTGGTGAACTTTTTTTTTTCTAATGACAACCCTTCACTTAGTTCCTAAGCAGTAGCAGCAATGAATTGGAACAATCTCCTGGCAGTGACAGAACTGTCTAAATTCAAGTGGATTTCTCTGACTTTGGGGACTGCCATTCCAGAGAATGCCACTTTCCTTTCCTTGCTGGTGGTGGATGTTGCTGCTGGCACCACAGACCCCCAGAACTTTTGACTACTCTTAAGGTCCTGTACCAAAAGAAAGACCACAGAATAGGGACTTAACCTCATGCCAGTAATTGGTCTGACCAGGAAAGATATGGGCTCACAGCTTAGGGTAAGCAGATAAATCACAGGCAGATCATTGACAGATCATAGTCTTTCTCATTTGACAATTTTATGCATACAAATACAAATAGAAAGAAAGTCAGTCCTTGACCAGAAGGAGCTTATATTCTAATTGGGAAGATGAGACATAAAAGAAGGATGAAAGAAAGAGAAGATGCCAGTAGAGGGTATGGTGGAAAAAATTCAGAGTCTGGAGTGGAGACCCAAGAGGAATGAAGACATAGTTGACCTAGACAGTTTTCTTAAAAAGAGAAGTTCTTTCTGGAAGGAACCAACCAGAGGAAGGAGCTGCATGGACGGACTGAACTTCCAGTCGAGAAGAATGGGGAAACATGTGGAGAAATTCCAGAAATTAGAAAGTCTTCTTCACAATTGGAAACCAGAAGGAAGAGGCAAGGGGCAAGTCACCCCTTTATTATATAGTATATCCACAGAATTCTAGGTCAGCAGCCAATAAGGGGATTCACCCTAGTAATGAGTCATAAATGGACAGAGGCAATCCCACATGGTCACCAAGAATGGCTACTGAGCATGCTCCAGAATGGAGGGTACTTGCTATAAAAGTATATGCAAAATATAGATGAAATCAATATAGTGTAATTGCTGGTGACAGGATTAGTGACTGGAGGGATTAGCAAAGGCTTTAGGAAGTGGGTGGAAGTTGAGCTTAGTTTAGAAGGAAATAATGGGCATAGCTGCCTAAGAGACAAAGAAATGTATTTCCCACATTTGAGAGATTAGTGAAAAAGCAAACAGGAGATGCATGTCCAGCAAGAAGGCCAGTCTAGTTGAACTAATGAGTGGGGGAAAGGAGAGTTATATATAAGAAGTACAGAAAATGATTCAGTGAATGTTAAATTTTGTTAGGTCAGTACAATTTCATGTACTAGGATTAAAAGGTGGAAATTAGCTGAAGATCAAAGAGTAGAAAAGAATTAAAATGGCTGAAATTTTGGTTAAGACTAGGAAAGTTGGTTTGGTTTTGTCCTTAGTGCTTGAAAAGGAACAAAATGACTTCATTTTGGGGGGATCATGGTACAGTGTGTCTGATTGTGGCTGATCAGACCAATACAAGCTCAGAGGGCTCTACCATAGGTCAGGCACAAATAGTCCATATGGACATTTGTAGTGGAGACATCTCTAAGTTTGTGCATCTCACATTTCTTTTTAGCTTCTGCAAGGAGAGACAAAGACCTATTCCTTGGGCAAAAGCCTGATTTTAGTAAGCATTAATATTTAAGGTAGGAGGATGGGTAAGAGGTTTAAACATCATTCCCTTGTTACACCTCAATAAATTAATACAATATGGTTGTAACAACCAGGATAAAGCTAGAAATAAATCTGTTTTCCTGATTAAGTTCATTCTTTTAGCTCTAGGATTACTTTGTCAATATCTAGTCAGAAGAGGAGGAAAAAGCAAGGTGGAGTGCTTTACAGGTCAGTGATGTTCTTAGAGAAGAAATATCAATTGATGTTAGGTCCTGGTAGGTTAAGGTAAATGAGGAACTGATCAACCATGACTTTAAAATATGCTTGAGTGAGTATGTCTATAATCTGTTAACAAGCTGGTATGGCAATAGTATTTTTTAAAATGTACTTCCCTCATTCTTTAACTTCTAGTGCAATCTTCCCCCAAATAATTTACTCATTGATACGCTTAGCTTGTTTTTATTATGCTTTGCTAAAAATTTGATGGAAAAAGTCAGGCATTTTGAACAGCCAGTTTAACTATCTTTTCTTTTGTCAGAAACTTTTTAATCATCTTTAGGTTGTTTCTCAGTATGGTACAAATCATCTTTTATCTTGTTGGTTTTCTTCTGCAGAATAAAGATAGATGCATTTGCTTTAGTCTTTCACTAATCATTGTTCTATTCAGTCAGAATAATTGAAAGCTTCTATGATAAGGGATTTTCATGTTTTCTTTAATTTATATACAGATCAGAGAAGGAAGATGTTTCTATTCCACAAACCAACATCAACTTTCTCTTTGGTCATTTTATTTGTAATCTTCCATCCAGGTGCAGCATGAATTTACGGATGAGGAAAAACCCTCTGCCATCATCCCCAGTTCTTTCCAGTATTCCCATTATAGGATCCCAAAGCAATAAAGTACTGTAGGAAATCTGCTACAGATAGTGAGTTTCATTAACTTGATTAATCAACTGACCCATTTACACACACATATTGATAGAACTAACTGTAAAGGTCATTCATTGCTTCATCTGTATGTTATAGTACAGGTAGTGTGACTTTTCCATCTACTTTTTTAAATTCCAATATAGTTGCAATCTTCCTGACTTTGAGGGATGATCAGATCATAGACCTCCTTAAGGTGCCTTTAAAATTGTTCCACCTCTAGCACAGATTTCTAGATCTCTGTTCCATGACTGGATTGCATCAAAGAGTCTGTAGTGTTTTGGCTCTTGATGCAGTTAGGACAATGTCATCTGCAAACAGCATTTGGAGAGCATTAGAACACAGGGGAAATTCTATTTAGTCTCTGTGGAATATCATTCATGATAGTGGTATGCACCTTAGGAAAGCATGCTTCTCTAATTTTGTGTTTTGTTTGATATAGATATTCAGTAGATTCTTATTTTAGTTGTCACTGAGGCATAGACTCTTGTGTGATTTTAGCACCTGTGGGAGACACTTTGGTTGAGGAGCGCCTCTAGACGTATATTGAGCTCTGAGTCAAATGCTTCTTTGAAATCAACCTATAGACACAGTAGGATCTTATATTCTCTGGAGTTCTCAGTCAAATATGTGACTTTGAAGATGTGATTTGCTGTAGGAAACAATTTTTGAAAGAGGGCTTTTGTGGTCTTCTGATGATTTCATCAAGGATATCCTTGACAACTCATAGACCACTATAAAAGATTTTGTAAAGAAAAGAAAGGCATATGAATAGGAAATGACAAATAATTTGCCACTCCTACTCCCCTCCCTCCCTCCACCCCATCCTTTTTTTGGTAAAAGCAAAATCTGTGATTTTTCCATTCTTTTGCAACCTTCCTGACTTTGAGGGATGACCAGATCATAGACCTCCTTAAGGTGCCTTTAAAATTGTTGCACCTCTAGCACAGATTTCTTCTGCACATCTTTTAGTAGTTCCAGCTACTCTGACTTCAGGTGCCATTGACATTTCCTCAAATAGTACATTGGGTAATAAAGATTACAGAGCTCAAATGTGATGGATCCACTATCACTAGTGATGAGATTAGAGAAGTAAAGCGATTTAGATCTGATCTATTTTAACTTAGTCAATATCCTTCTTCCACATTTATTTAGAAATGCACTAAGGATAATCTGCCTTAGTTTGATATCATGCCAAGCCATTTTAAAGCATGTTTTTTATTCACCTCAACTTTTTCTCCCTTCTTTGAGGTGTTACTGCTCTTGACCTTTTGATAACCTCCTCCATAATGTCTTGCAAATGAGATTGTCATCTAAAGGACTACTGCCTTTGCCTTCCACGACTTTGCTTAGTGAGGAGATAAAATGTTTGCCAGAAGAAATGGGTTTTGAGCTCTTCCATTCTCCACATAGAGAAGTCCAGCCAAACAAAACAGCTGACACAATGTCATTGTTATAGAGTCAAGGCAGCTTCCTTTGTTCATTGTCCATGGGTGGGGTTTTTTGTTTTTGTTTATTTTTGGTTTTGGATTCAACAGGTTATGTAACAAGTTATAATGAAACTGACAATCAAATTTAGTGCTTTCTCATCTTTATCTTTTTTTCTAATTTGGTACTGATTTTTACCTTTGTTCAAACCAGTCAATGATCTTTCTTCACATTACAGATTCTTAAATAGGTGCTACATCAGGAATCCATCGTTTTCAAGTCATCACTGTCATTGAGCCTCTCAACACTGGTTGGCTCTAATCAACTAGGATTGCCTCTGTTCTATGACTAGGACATTTATACCTTGCTATGCAGGCCAGAAAGGAAACAAGGCCCTGGTCCTCCTTAACCCTCAAGCATGCAATTCTCTTCCTGGGGTCCCACTGTCCAGAGTAGGGGTTGCTTCAGTCATTTGCTATACCTAAGACTTGCTTCAATCATGCTTCACTTCACTCTCCAGACATCTCCTCACTAGTCACCAAGCTGCTATACATCTTTTTTCGTTCTGAAACCATAATTAAATCAACTGTGTCACTGTTCTGAAAAAAGGGTGTTAATTTTGCTTCCCCGGGTCTTCACATCTCCTTTCCAAACTAAAATATCTTTCCAAAACAAAACAATTTTCCAAACCAAAATATCACTGTAAGGTCACCATTCCCTTGTATGTATTCTTTCACTCTGTTAGAATGAAAGTTCCTGGGGCAACTAGGTGGCGAAGTGGATAAAGCACCGGCCCTGGATTCAGGAATACCTGAATTCAAATCCAGCCTCAGACACTTGACACTTACTAGCTGTGTGACCCTGGGCAAGTCACTTAACCCCCATTTCCCCACAAAAAAAAAATAGAATGAAAGTTCCTTTAGAGAAGGCACTATCTTCATTTTAGAATTTTTTTTATCTCCAGCAATTGGTATAGTGCTTGATACACAGTAAATGCTTAATAAATATTTTTTTACTTATTCCTTCACTATTCATATTCCCCTAATCCTTGTGATTCAGAGTCATGTGATGAGGGAAAAATCCCCTGCCCCTGTTGCATCTCGCTCTACATTCTCATTTCTACCCTCAGTCCTTATTTTCATCTGCCGTCTTTGCCCTACACCCACTACATCCCCCAACCTCCCAATTAAATTCCATACCATGCTATCTTTCTTCTTCTTATACTCCCTAAGATCTCTTCTTCATAGAAACCAGTTTTCTCCAGATATGTGCCTCCACCCTTGTCACTAGCTACTTTTTTTTTTCCATGACTAACCCTGATACACCAGAACAGGAGGGAGAATTGAAATACTCATTTTCTTTACCAATGCTCATCCCTGCTGACATCATTCAGAATCTTCTTCTTTGAGGTTTAGTCATTTATATTACACATTTGAGATCCTTGTAGTGATCATCTACCAGCCTCTAAGTCATCCTACCTCATTTCTCATCAGCCTCTTCAACTTTCCCAGCCTCCTTCTCCAAACTTTAGTAATAAAAAGG
Organism: Dromiciops gliroides; assembly: GCF_019393635.1. Classification (NCBI taxonomy): domain Eukaryota; kingdom Metazoa; phylum Chordata; class Mammalia; order Microbiotheria; family Microbiotheriidae; genus Dromiciops; species Dromiciops gliroides. Next base: position 319,617,678 of record NC_057863.1, on the reverse strand, counting down.
GTAGCACTATCTTAGTCCTCCCCATCACCCCAAATTGATCTGTCCTCTGATCTTGAACCTAATGTTCTCTCTGATCACAATTTCCTATTTTTTCCTATAATGTTCTATTCTTTCTCTGCTTCTATCCCACAAAACTGGTTCTTTGTCCTCTTTATACTCTTATGATTTCACCCACTAGCTATTCCCAGAACACCACTTTCTGTTTCCCACATTCCTATCTTTGCCCAAGCTGTCCATCTCTGCAAGGCATCCAACCTCTACTTCTGCCTCCTTAGTTTCACTCAAAGGGTCAGCTCAAATGCTACCACTGATGCAAGGGATATTCTGTATCTAAGTTTTCAGTGCCCTCTCTCCACAAATGATCTTGTATTTATTTATCTGTGTACTTGTTGAATCCTTCCCTTCCCTCCCTGTGCTGTAGCAGGACATGTTTTGTTTCTGTCTTTGTGACCTCAGCACTTAACACAGTGCCTTATATAGAGTAGGCGTTTAATGTTCCTTGAATTGAATTGAGTTTCTAGTAATCATATCTCCCTCAGTTTTCCCTGTCTGTCCCATTATTCTAGCCTAACTTTCATCTCTTTTCAGTCTTAACCCAATAGTTCAAGACATTGTCTTCTATTTGTGAATCCCTTGGTTGCTTTGTTATTTTTTTCTTTTATGCCCTCTCAGTTCTCAACCTTGGGCCACTACTACCTCATTTGTCTTCTCCACACTGACTACTAATCACCTGAAAGCAGCTGCTGGAAACTGTGAAACCATGGTGACTGGATCCAATGGGGCATCCAAATGTCATTCTGACCGTGCTTAAATACTTTTAGTGATGAGGAACTTGGCAGCTCCTTTCAGTGTTGCATAGCCCTGATCGTCTGGTTGTTTGTAATGGAAAGAACATCAGACTTGGATCCAGGCCAGAACTGTGTTTGAATCTTGCCTCTGATACTTGATGGGTGACCAAAAGTAAGGCACTTTGTATGTACCTCAGCATCCTCATATATAAAATGAAGATTATGCTAGTAGTACCAACATCACCTAGTTGTTGTGAAGATTCAATGTCATGTAAAGAATCACTTTGCAAAGTTTAAAACACAATATAAATGGCAGCTATCCATGATATTTAATTTAAAAAATCATTTCCTTATAACTTCCACCTACTAGTCTCTAGCTCTTCCCTCTAGAGCAAACTATTTCTATTTCATGCAGTCCCATCAAGATAAATACAACACATCTTCAATTCAATTTTTTCTAATACGATCCATTAGGCAGCAATTATTTATTGAGCCTACTTACACACATCAAATAATCAGAAAATAATACAAGACACTGAATAATCAAGGTCTGAATTCTAAGTTTAACGATTGGAATGACGCCACCTGCTGGAGATTTACTGTAGAAAAGTTCCGCCATGAAAGGAAGGTCTTTGAGGGCAAGAACATGCGTCTTTTCTTTGGTGTCAGGAAGTGACATTTGCTAGTGGGAAGAAGAAGGAAGAGCTGGGCGCTCTGACTCTTTCTCTTTCCTTTGGACTCTGGTGGAGAAAGGAGCTAGAAATACGCTCTCCCTTTAATAGATAGGAATCTAGGCCTTTCTCTCTCTTTACCAAATTCTTATTCTCCTTAATAAATGCTTAAAAGTCTAACTCTTGCTAAAGCTTATAATTTATTGGTGACCACTCATTAGATATTTTAGACAGTTTAGCTAAAATTTTAGTCCTTAACATAAGGAAGCTCCACTATAGAGGATAGTTGACCCACTAGGTTTACTTGCCTTAGATTTCCTGTAGCTGGTGGTGCAAACATCTATTCATCCATCTATCCATCCACAAAGAAAATTGGATAAAGATGCCTGCCCTTCTAAGCTTTTCATTGGCTAATTCTTACTTTAGTTTTCACTCCCATTTAAAAAAAAATTTTTTTTCTAGCCTCTTTTCAACAGCTTTTACCTACAGCCCTCTTCTTCTTCCTTCCATATGCTACCCATAATAAAAGAACAAATAGTTCAGGCCTTTGTAAAGTAATACACATGAATAAGGGATACAAGCACAATTGTAAGAAAAGAATGGTCATCTCTCTAATTTGCTCCTTATTTAAAATCTTTTCCTCAAAAGCAATATCATTGTCTACACAGGAAAAGAAAAAAAAATATATATATATACACACATATATACATACATATACATATATATGCATACACACATACATACATATGTATACATGTACAGATATAGATATAGATATTCAGAACTACTCTGGTGGTCCTTGATCCCCTCACCTGTAAACTAGGGATCATAATACTTAAACTACCTTAGCAGTGTTTCACTTTCAGATGAGATAATGTACTTTATAACCATAATGTATTCTTTAAATATAAGCTTTTATCTCGACTAAATATATTTGAATAGTAAAATCATATACTCATAACTGGAAAGGACCTTAGAGATTATTGAGTCCATCTCCCCTTTGTCATTGATGGGTAAAGGGATATGAAACGACATACTTAAGGACATAGTCACATGCTTACTGCAGATTTGGAGGATTAAAAGAGATTGGCACCTCTGTTTTAAGGATAATCTTCAAAAAGAGCAGCAGTTTGAAATTGGAGACTTGGAATATTACCAACAAGCGAATGGCATTTCCGATATTCCAAATGTTTTCAAAAGAGCACTTATCCCATGGAACCCAACCTCCATCAGCTGACTTCTACTGTGTGCTATATTGAGACAGACTTTAAATTAGATTGGGTCCATCTAGCACATCGAATCATAGGCATATGGGATAGTGAAGGTTATGTTACCTTTTTTTTTTTTTTGGTGAGACAATTGGGGTTAAGTGACTTGCCTAGGGTCACACAGCTAATAAGTGTCAAGTGTCTGAGGTTGGATTTGAACTCAGGTCCTCCTAACTCCAGGACCAGTGCTCTATTCACTGTGGGACATTACTTTTTAAAAAAGTATTTAACCCCTCACAAAAATGATATATTTATCCTTAAATAAGACACTTTTATTTTCTCTCAAGGTCACATGCAAATCATCCAAAGATTCCAGATTGGAGAAACACAGGTAGATTACTAATACTGCTTATAGATAATCCAAGACCTCCTTTGCTCCTTCTATCCATCCTCCACTTGCCTTTTTGCTATTTCATGGGAAAATTGTCAGGGGTATGGGTGAAGGGATAACTGAAATTTCACAACCAGTTGATAGTAATGGTAGAAGGTGGGGGGGGAGTTTGGTGGGAAAGATTAAAACTATTAGCATAGCAAGATTTTTTTTGGCTGTTCCTTTCTGCTACCACCAGGATAATTAAAAACTGATTCTGTTTCGGATTAGTGGAAATAAAAATTACCTTAAATATTTTTATCTTAATTCATTATAAAAATCCTCAATATGAAAACTATTTCGTATGTAGAACAACTTCCAAGTACAGATTCAATATCACTGGATTGGGACTCAGAAGATTTTGGTTTGAGTTCTGGCTCTTTGCTTTATTACCTATTTGGCTTTGGCCAATTCATAGGTTTTTGGGTCTCAGTTTTCTCATTTTACTTGTCTGTCTGTCTGTCTATCTATCTGTTTTGAGTTCCAAATTCTATCCCTCTCTCATTCCTTCCCTTCCTATCCTCCACCCTCCCTGAGGTGGTAAGCAATCAAATATAGGTTATACATGTGCAATTATGTATAAAATGACCACATTAGTAATTTTATATAAAAAGACATGCAAAAAAGCACCAAACAGCATGCTTCAGTCTATGTTCAATCAATCATTTCTTTCTCTGGAGGTGGATAGCATGCTTCATTAGTCCTTTGGAATTGTCTTGGATCACTGTATTGCTGAGAGTAGTTAAGTCTTTCACAATTGCTCATACTAAATAACAATAAAGCTATCACTGTGTGCAATGTTCTCCTGGTTCTGCTCACTTCACTACACATTAGTTCATATGAGTCTTTCCAGGTTTCTCAGTTTTCTCATCTTAAATGAAAGCATCAGTCCAGATGGTCTTGTGAGGTCCATTTCAAACCTAAATCCCATGAATGCCCATGAATGAAAGATTTCATCCTCTTTAAAGCAACCATATCATTTTTCATCTTTGTATCTGTAACACCTAGTCCACTGCCTTATAGTCAGTCATTACTTAATATATATTTTTTATTTGGATGTTAAAACTTCATCTATCTATCTATCTATCTATCTATCTATCTATCTATCTATCTATCTGTCTATCAATCTATTTGTTTATTGGCCAGGCAATGGGGGTTAAGTGACTTGCCCAGGGTCACACAGCTAGTAAGTGTCAAGTCTCTGAGGCCAGATTTGAACTCAGGTCCTCCTGAATCCAGGGCCAGTACTTTACACACTGAGCCATCTAGCTGCCCCCTAAAACTTTAATCAAACCATTGATGGTCACAACTCTCACCATTCCCAAGAAGCTTTCCCAGACACCGTTCTGTTTTGCATTACAGTATGCTTCACTTTTCACCCAGGCTACAACCTTGCATCATAATATGCCCATTGCCCATTTTGATCCTACATGTCTCCTAGGCATCTCAAACTAAGCATGCCCAAACCAGAACTCACTGTTATCCATAAATCCACCTCTCTTCTAAACTTCCCTATTATTGCAAAGGGCACCACCATCCTGTCAGTCACTAGGTTCTAAACCTCAGTATCATCTTCAACTCCTCCCTCTCACTCACTCATGTAGTCCATCAGTTGCCATGTTTTATCGTTTCTATCTCCACAGAATCTCTTGCATACATCCTCTTCTCCTCACTTGTGAGTGAGATTTTCCCCGTCCCTTAGTTATAAGAGATTTACTATAGTTTTAAGTGCTTTAATTAAAATAATATTCAATATATTAACAAAAAAATAATTGTGATTCATATAGATTGCATAAGGTTAGTAGGTCAAGTCCTTTTCCATGTTTCTCAATTTTCCTATGACATAGTGTAGTTGATCTTGTGATATCCGCCCTAGGAAATGTCCCAGGGTCTGTAGGTGGTCAGTAATACTGTTCACACCGCTTTACACTGGCCTAACAATGATCCACCCTATTGATATCATAGTGCTGATCCCTTGTTATTACTCAAGACTATGTCCTAATTTTAGATAATGCCCCCCCGGGGTATATAAACCTATGTAGTTTGTACTTCTGGGTCTTTGAGGCCCAAAGCCTGGATGACCGGTTTTGTTGAGGGACTGGCCCTCTCTCAATAAACCTATTTGCTTCAGCCTGGAAACTTTGTTATTTTCATTCTTCCGTCGGACTTAAAATTTTTTCGCGACACACTCACAGAGCCACCACCCTATTTCCAGTCCTCTTTGCCTCTTTTCAGGATGACTGCAACAATCTAATTGGTCTCCCTGACTCAGATTTCTTCCCAATCCAATCCATTCTCTGCAAATTTATTAAAGTACAGGTCTGACCATGTCATTCTCATTTTCAATAAACTCTGTTGGCTTCCTGTTATCTCTAGGATCAAATATAAGCACATCTGATTGGCATTTAAAGCTCTTCATAACTTGGCCTCTTTCACTCTTTCCAATTTGCTTACCCTTTATTCTTCTAAAAGTACTCTATGATCCTGCTGCACTGGCCTCTGCAGATCCTTGAACACAGAACTCAATTTCTCTTCTCCATGCCTGTCCCTGATGCCTGGAATATACTTGACATGATGAAAAATACTATCCACCTCCAATCTCACAGTTCCTGCTAAATCCCTTTGATACAAGCCTTCAGTATGTCCTTAAAGGACACATATCCCTGGGAGGGAAAATGAGAGAGAACTGAATGCAGATCAAATCATACTTTTAAAAAACTTTATTATTCTTGGGAGTTTTGTCCGTATTTTCTTTTACAACATGAGCAATATGGAAATGTGTTTTGCATGACTACAGATGTATAGCCTATATCTAATTGCTTGCCTTCTTGAAGGGGGAAGGGAAGCAGGGAAGGAGAAAATTTAGAATTCAAAATTTAAAATAAGAATGTAAAAAATTGTTTTTACATGTAATTGGGAAAAAATGAGTTTAGGTTTTTAAGGGTTTATTGAAAAATAGAAAGAGAAAGATTGAGAACAGAATTCCAACAGCCTGACATTCCTGTCTTTCCTCAAATTTCCTGTGAAGTCCTCTGCCGCCACCACCACCATCAAGTCAGGAACCCAAAAAGAGACAGAGCTCTCTGCGCAGGCCCTCTTTCCTCCTTCCTGTCTCCTCCCAGAAAATAAGAGGCTCCTCAAGGTGATTGGCTGGTAGCCTTGATAGACAGCACCCATGAGCAAACGTCACTTCCTGATACCAAGGAAAAACCACATGGCCTTGCCCTCTGAGGCATTCTCCTCATGGTAGAGCTTTCCTATAGTAAGTCTCCAGTAGGTGGCATCATTCCAATCATTACAATACGCACATTTTTTTAAAAGAATATACTCTTCACTTCTGCCTCTTAGAATCCCTGGCTCCCTTAAGACTTTACTCAAGGGGGCAGGTAGGTGGCACAGTGGATAAAGCACTGACCCTTGATTCAGGAGGACCTGAGTTCAAATTCAGCCTCAGACACTTGACGAGCTGTGTGACCCTGGGCAAGTCACTTAACCCTCATTGCACCGCAAAGACTTTCCTCAAACCACCTTCTGTAAGAGGTCTTTTCTGGTCCCTTGGTTACTAAGGTTACCATGTATCAACTTTGCAAGTATCTTCATATGCATCTAGATGCACATGATATCTCCTCCATTAGAATGTAAGCTTATTGGAATCTGAGATTGATTTTATTTTGTCTCAATATCTTCAATGGGTGTAACGGTACCTGGCATATCTTGTTGTTCAGATATTTCAGTCATGTCTGGCTCTCTGTGACTTCATTTGGGGTTTTCTTGGCAAAGATACTAGAGTGTTTTGCTATTTCCTCCTCCATCTCATTTTACAGATGAAGAAACTGAGACCAGTTGGATTAAGTGACTTGCTGAGAGTCACATAGCTAGTAAATGTCTGAGGCCAGATTTTTTTTTTTTAAGTGAGGCAATTGGGGTTAAGTGACTTGCCCAGGGTCACACAACTAGTGAGTGTTAAGTGTCTGAGGCTGGATTTGAACTCAGGTACTCCTGACTCCATGGCCAGTGCTCTATCCACGCCACCTAGCTGCCCCTGATGCCAGATTTTAAATCAGGTCTTCCTGACTCCAGGCCCAGCTCTCTATCCATTGAATCACCTAGCTGCCCTATAGTGGCATATAATACTTTATATACCCTTGCTGACTGATTTCTCAAATTCTAATTTTCCCCAACAGTATAATCATGGAATCATAGCTCTAGAACTGAAAGGGACTTCAGTTAGCTGTAGTTCAGCCCCTCGACTCTTGTTTGTTTTGGGGTTTTTTTTTTTTTTTTGGTTTGGCAATGAGGGTTGACTTGCCCGAGGTCACACAGCTAGTAAGTGTCAAGTGTCTGAGGTCACATTTGAATTCAGGTCCTCCTGACTCCAGGGCCAGTACTCTATCCACTGAGCCACCTAGCTGTCCCTCCCTCAACTCTTATGACAACATCCACATATAACTCCAAAATTTTTTCCAAAGTTTGTCAAGAAGAGGCACTAGACAGGGAAAGAGAAGATGAGTTCTAATTCTAACTCTGCCACTAACTTTTGTCTATATGACTTTGGGCCAGTTCTTTCACATCTTTCAGACTCAGTTTCTTCATATGTAAAGAGAAGGTAAGGATCTGACTGGATCATGTCTAAAGGCCATTCAAGCTCCAATGATTGCTGATTTTACTGATGAATTTCTTTTATTAAGTATTCTATAACTTTAGATCTAGCTCTGAACCTGTATGAAACAAGCCGATTTCTTATACATGCCAGTTTCTACTCCTTATTTTTATGTTGGGATCATTGATAAATTAGTCTAAATCCCTGTTTAAAAGTCTTCAAAAGCTGTGTTGAACATGTTATGATATAAAGCCTACTCGCCCTTTAAGGAAAAGGTTTGGAAAACATTTTTTTTTCTGGATACCTTAAGTTACTAACTCAGGCTACTGCTATTAGTAATCTGACGATTAGAGAAATGAGCAAATATTCTACATACATCTTTGCACTAGCAAAAGAGGTTATTAAACAGTCAATGAAAGGGTGGTAACAGAAATCAGGTGAAAAAATTCCTACTTTTAATTGGAAGGAGAAAAAATGACAGGGCTGGGCAGGGGTATGTTTTCAGAGGCAAAATGTCCTACTTTTCTACAGAAAGGAAGCAGGGGTTCTGAAGTTGAAAAGGTAAACTTGGGCTTTCCTTATGATTAGCCCAAATAGCCTAAGCAGAAAGAAGAGATTGCCTGTGGTTAAAAGGGAGAACAGCTGCCCTCTGAAAGACAAGGGGCCAAGGGCACTTTGATGAACAAATCCAAAGGCTGGGGACAAACCACTAGGAAGCACATTTGACTCCAGGCCAGGATTCAGGGCAAGCAGATAAAGAAAAAAGTTAAAAGATTAGTTCCTCAGGATACCAGGATATAAAGGCATAGATTTCTTTAAAAACCTTTTCTTGCAGCCAGGTTTCAAAGCCCTGGGGTCAGTCAGACCCAGGGGCTTCAGGAAATTAAAAAAAAAATATTCAGAAATTGCATGGCCATGCCTGGGAGAACAAGTTTATTTTCAGAAAAACTACAACAAAAAAGGTACTTCAAGATAGTTCTACCCTGAGGTGTTCCAAAACGGGTCATCCCCCTATACAAAGCTATGTTTACAGTGGGGACACCTTGCATTCTTGAGCTTTCCAGACATTTATTGCATCATTCTCGCTGCAGTTATACAGGATTAGAGATTCTCCGACCTGGAAGAGATCTCTGAGGTCAAACGATCACTTTCTAGGAATTTGGCTGGGAAGAAGAAGAGAGATAATTGCTTGAGGGGATGGTAGGGTTTAGTGAGGGTTTTCAAGGATGGGAAGACCTGGGCTTATGTGTGGACAGTAGTCCCACACATTTATCAAACGCCTACTATGTGCGGGACTTCCTTAAGTGCTTGGGATACAAAGAAAGGCAAAAGGGCAGTCCCTGCGTCCAAGGAACTCACAGAAAGAGATATAGCTGATTGAGGAGGAAGGGCAGATGTCAACCTGAAAGGCACCTCAGAGGTTATCTATTCCAATTCCTTCATTTTAAGGATAAGGAAACTATGGCCCAGAGAGAGGAAGTGATTTGTCAAAGGTTACACAGGAAGTGGGAATTTGAATCCAGTTTTCTGACCATGAAATATTGTAATATTTCCAACAAGGGTCATCCAGCCTATGCTTTAATGCAGTCCATGATGGAGAACTCACTACCTTTTTCCCCTGCCACAATCCCCATTCTGAACTGCTCTAATTGTCAGGAAGGTCTCCTTAATTAAATCAAAATATAATTTCCTGTAATGTCCATTAATTGGTTCCAATGCTGGGGGGGGGGGGGCGGAGCAGTGAAAGCTAGGTGGTGCAGTGGATAAAGCATGGCCCTGGATTCAGGAGGACCTGAGCTCAAATCTGGCCTCAGACACCTGACACTTACTAGCTGTGTCACCTTGGGCAAGTCACTTAACCCTCACTGCCCCACAAAAAAAAACCACCAAACAAACAGAAAAGCCCCCCCAAAAAACAATGCCACCCTCTGGGGCTATACAAAATGCTTATTGTTTCCTCCTGTACATGACAATGCTTTGCATACTTTATGACAGGTAATTATCATGCTTCTCTTAAGTCTCCTCTAGACTAAACACAGTTCCTTCATCTAATTGTTTCCAATACCTTCAACATTCTGCTGTCCCTGGAATGCACACACTCAATGTTACCTCTAAAATGTAGCCTTTGGAGCTCAGCAGAAGGCTTCAGATATGGTTTGAGCAGGGCAGGAGAAAGTATATCCCTTGCTCTAAATACAATTCTTCTAGTTTAAGCAGCTCTAATACAGAAGTTAAACAAAACTCATCTATTGAACTCACAATCAAATAATTTTGAAAGTGCCTAATTGTACTATCTAGTTCACAATTGTCTATTGAATATCCTTGTTGAAATCCACACAATATTACCCTTAATGACCAACAAGTCTAGAAAATGTATGAAGAAGGGAAATGAATTTAGGGTGACATGACAGGCCCACCTCCTTCCTTCCTAAACATTCAAAAACTTTCCCTTTAGTGATATACTCGGGAGTATTTGTCAGGTCAAAGGAGTGGCCTCAACCCAGTCAGAAGGCCTCTGGATATCATAGAAAGCTCTCTGCTCCATTCTTGGATGTTATTATGTAGCTAATTGCAAACAAAGTGCTGACCTGTATTGATAGAGGAAATTTCGACACCCAGTGAGATTAGACATTTAGTCTCTATCCCTATATTGAATGACCTATACAGGTCTCAACAATCTTCACATTATTGTGAACCAGAATTAAGGCAGTGATGGCACAAATTAATAATTGAAATCATGGCTTTAAAACCTTTCCCAACAATCTGTTCTACAGAAATTATCTTTTTATGGGTTGAAGTGTTGCTATCATATATTTGGTAATAGTTGAAATATATGAATATCTGAATTAGAATGTAAAAAAGCATGCTAGTTTCTTTCAACTTGGATTCTACTATTTGGACTATGACTACATGGTGGAAGGGTAGGGTAGGAATTCCTAAATTTTAGGGTCACTTATTTTGGCAGAGTTCAGGGTGTTAAATCACTTTTTAAAAGAGGAATTGATAGGGAAGTAGAGATATGTGACTAGTCCTATTCCCCTGTCATTCAGATCAGGAAAAAGCAGCTAGGTGGCACAGTGGCTAAAGAGCACTGTCCTTGAGTCAGGAAGAGCTGAGTTCAAATCCAACCTTAGAAACTTACCAGGTAAGTGACCCTGCACAAGTCATTTAACATGTTTGCCTTTGTTTCCTCATCTACAAAATGGAGATAATAATAACACCCAACTCCTATGGTTGCTGTGAGGTTCAAATAAGATAATAATTGTAAAGCACTCAGTACAATGCCTGGCATACAGTAAGTGCTATATAAATGTTAGTTCTTCTTAAAAAGGCCCGGGCAAGTTAAGTGACTTTCCTTACTAACTAGTAATTACGAAGATGCATTGGGATTGAAATCTAGGTCCCTTGACTTCAAGTCAGCTTACTCATCCTCCTCCAGGTTGAATCTGTAAAACCAAAGAATTAAAATAGTAGCATCTGTCAAAAAAGAAAATTAAAAAAAAAAAAGTCGATCTTGGAAGCAATCGGGCCAAAAAATGTTCCCTGGACACTACCATAAGGCCTCACATATTGTAGAAAGCTCTCTACTCACAGCTTGAATTTTATTACACAACTACTTTACATGGTGTTTAATTTACAAATTAAAAAAAAAAACTTCAGATAAGATGTGATAGTGCCAAACAAATCCAACTCCATGGCCGTGTTTGGGACCACTTTTGTAAAGTCAGCAGAGATAGTAAACAATGGCTGAGATTGACTAGAACTACAGGGATATCTATCTCCCAGTTGGGTTCAAACACATAATTTCCGCCACATTTACTGGGTTAGGTCATTATGCTTCACCTCCTGTGAAGCTGTTAAACTCAGGATCCCTAAATGGTGAGCAAAGGTGTTCTTAGGTCTCATGCCTTTCATTCTTTTTGGTCAGGCAGTGAGGCCCAATAGATGACACCATGCCATATGTACAAACATTACTGTGGCTAGTTTTCGGAACCCAAATGACTCTTGTGCCTCAACTCCCTAGGATGAGTTTGATGGGCTAACTCCACCAGGGTCCTGGGAGTGGGCCTTTTTCATAAACCCCAGAAATTAAGCAGCATTTGTTTGGTTTGTCTTGCACAAATATCTGCCACTAGAAACAGGAACAGCACTGACCCATCAACACTGTAGCTAATCAAATTCCACCCGACAGTGTTTCCTAGGGAACAAATCAAGCCAGGGACTGGGAAGCCCTACACAAAGCAGCAGCAATAAGAGGACAAGCTAATTTCTGCTCTGCTGTATGCCCCTCCTCCCACCTATTTACCTCTGTGCCGTACATATGAGAAGTGTGAGAAAGTTATTTCTAAAGGAACACAGAGAATCTACAGCCTTGAAAGGCTGGCCTGGGACTAAATAAAGAGTCTGGTCATTGAAGTTGGGCTATATCGACTTCACAGACCCCCACCTTAGTGGTACCACCTCCCTCCTTTTGGTTCCCCTCCTCCCCTCCACCCTGCTGTCTGCTGACCCCAGAGTAACTCTGGCTGGACCCCATTCTTGCTTCCTCCATCTGTGTCCTGCCCCCCTTAATAGCTTGGCTGTCCTATTTCCTCAGGGTTGTTCTGTTACCTGATGGGAAGGCATTGTGGTTTAGCAGAATGCAGGGTTAGGAATATGAAAACCAGGATTCTACCACTCACCATTTGTGTGCAGGTAAATAACCTCTCTGCCTGGGTTTCTACCTCTGTATTCTGCCTGACCTATTTCTCAGGGTTTCCACAGAGATCCAACTGAACAATGGATGTAAAAGTGTTTTTTATCCTCCTCTTCCCTCACTCTCAGATGAAGAGCTTACTCATACTTCAATTGGGACTATTCAGAGGCCATTCTCAGTGAATCCCCCCTTCTCTTCACACAGCCCCTGGACATCATCCCTCCTTCTCTCCTCCTTTCCTCATCCGCATTGGCAGGCTTTTAGCTTGTTTACCTGGGCTGGATCTTCAGGTGGGGAACCTTTCCCAGTGCCCTCAGGCTTCTGGCTGTCTTTTTGTTCAGTCTTGGGCTGAATCAAAGCATTTGCTGTACTCTCCCTTTGGATTTATTGATCATTATTCTGTCTGTTATCTTTGCTGGAATACATGTGTGAGACCTAGGCTCTTATGCAACTATTCACATAGTCATCTTATCTGGAAATCATGGCCTTTGACATTGTTGGCCATGCTCTCCTCTGGGATACCCAAGTCTCTTGAGATTTTTTTGATGCCTCTTCTCTGTTGGTTCTCTTCCTACCTCGCTGATTGTATCTTCTGAGTCTCCTTTGATGGCCTAGCAACCATGTCATGATCTTCTAACCGTGGATACAATACAAAGGTCTGTCCTAGGCCCTCTGATCTCTATTTTTTTGTCTTGGTGACATTATCATCTTATATGGGTCTGATTATGAACTCTATGCAGATGACTACCAATCTATACATTTAGCACTAGCCTTGTTCCTTAGCTCCTCACCCATACCACCATCTGCCTATTGGACATTATTTTTCTTATTAGACATATCCCCATTGCCTATTATTTATTTTCTCTGTACTTTATATATATATATATATATATATATATATATATACACACACACACATATACACATATATAATATACATATATGCATTTATGTATATGCACACATATACACACGCATATACATATATGCATTTATGTATATGTACACACATATATACATATACATACACACACATATATATATATATATATATATATATATGCATACACATGTATGGGGTAGACCAAAAATCATGAAGGGGTCTGATGTTTTAATAACTTTTTTGAAAATATTTTTCTTTTCTTTTTTCTTTATTTTTGGTATTTATGATATTTGATTTTCACATGTAATATAAATTCATTTCCCACATATACCATATGTGATGCTATAGGATTCTAAATTTAAAACAAAAAATAGGAGTTATTAAATTATTCATGACTTTTGGCCTACTCTGTATGAGGTAGTATAAAGATACTGATACTATAGTTGACAATAGAATGTAAGGTCCCTGAGAATGGGGACAATTTTCACTTGTTTTTGTATCCGCCTTCCCAAGTCCAGTGGGTGGCACACAGGACTGAAGATTGCAGTAAGAGGGGATGTTAGAGGCCATTGAACCAAACCTCCTCATTGTACCAATGAGAACTTGAGGCTCTTGACCAGAATCTTGCAGCTAGTCGGCATCTGAGGCAGGGTTCCAAGTCAAGTCTTCTGGACATTGTATTATATCACCTAGCTGCGTCCATATGGTTAGGCTCCTACCACTTGCTTGTGGATAATTTTCTAACCTCTAAAGCTCAATAGAAAAATAAGGTAATATTACTATTAGGTGACAGGGAATCAAATGATGGAATCAATATCTTAAGAGTCAGAAAGGACCTCAGAGATCATCCAATCCAATTGCTATCCAAATCATGAATTACACTGGTAAAATTCTCAAAAAGTAATTATCCAAACAACAAATAAGATCCTCCAGTCATAGTACAGTGGAATAAAAGTTGCCACATTTGAATTTAAATCTGGGGTCTGATAACACCTGCTCAACCTTGGGCGAATCACCTACCCTCTTCTGGCTTCAGTTTCTTCATCTGTAAAATGAGGCATTTGAATTAGATGACCTTTGAGGCCTCTGCCTCCTTTCTCTTATTTTTCTTATTTCACCATCCCTTCCCCAAGGGAGGCTGTTACACTTTGGGATAGCTCTAATTTTTAAGAAGGCAACTAGGTGTTACAGTGGAGAGGGTGTCAGGCCTAGAGTCAGGAAGTGCAAATCTGGCCTCAGACACTTAATAGCTGTGTGACCCTGGGCAAGTCATTTAACACTGTTTGCCTTAGTTTCCTAATCTGTGAAAAGAACTAGCAAGGGAAAAGGCAAACCCCTCCAGTATCTTTGCCAAAAAAACTCCAAATCATGAAGAGCTGGACTCAACTGAAATGACTGAACAACAACAATAAAAATTATTGAGATGATCTTCTTTATGTTGAGACAAAAAAAAAAATCTATCTCTAACTTCCATACACTTGCTTTCTGGGACAAAGTAAAATAAGTCTAATCCACCTTCCACATGATAACCCTTAAAATATTTGAAGACGCCCCTCAAAGTCCCCTGAAGTTACCTACTGAAGCCAATCTAAGCTTTCTGTTTACTCCTTCAGCTTGGCTGGACTTAGTTCATAATGGGATAAACGCATTTTTATCCTTCAGTTTTAGAGTTATCCCTCCTAGGTGGCAGATACATTTTAAGTGTTAAATATAAATTTTGCTCTGTACTCAGAGTAGCTGGGGTGGATGTTCCCTGGGCAATAGGCACATTGTTCCTTCAGGGCATCATAGTCTTGGTGGTAGCAATTATTCTTCTCTAAAAGGAGATTCCCCAGGAGACTCTATATGCTATAAGCCATGGGCTTCCAACAGAGAAAAGCCTTTTGGAAGCCATAGGCTCAGCGTTAATAGTTATTACTCACTGAGAGAAACACAGTTCCCTCCAGGTCAAGAGGTGCCTGGCCCTTCAATAAAGTTATAATTCCCACCCCAATGATTACTCCCCTTTCTGCTATGTACAAGCCTGCTTCTCTTTCCTGAGTGGCCCCTATTCAGCCAGTGCTGCACAAAGATATGTTGAGATGGACACTTAGTACTCCAATTCACCTTCACTTAGTCTCCCTCCAGGCAGAAGTGAATCCCAAGCAAGGCTCTTTCACTCCTCTTCTCCTCCTAAAGTCTTCATCATTTGCAATCTTCCTATTCACATTCATTGTGATTTGACATTCATTAGGTACTTACTAAATGAAAGGTACTGAACAAGAATTGGAGAGAGGCAGAGAAAAATACAGATGCTGACATGCAAATTAACACTATACAGTATGGCTGGATATAAACACATTACAAACAAATATAATACTTTGACTTCCTATGTGCTGTATCCTAATGGTCAGAAACCTTTACAAGTTGTGAAAAGGTACTTTTGCTATTCAATGTGAATACTAGCAAGGCTGCTAATGATGGCTTCTCTGGCAAGTGACCACCAGGGCTCCTTCCACCTTCTACCTTCTCATCCATTCACCGAGGAGATGATTCCCCATCTCTTTCTTACATTTCCCTTTCTCCCTTAAAATTCTCAGGATGACCCTGCCTCAAAGACTACCTGAACTTCATCAACATGTCTTCTCTATCTTTTCTTTCTTTACTTTGCTCATTTTCCTTCCCTTCATCCTCTGCATCCTACAACCCCTAGTATATTGCAGCATTTTTGTACTGAGAATGTGCTTCTGAAAACCATCAGATTCCAGAAGAGCTGCTTGAAACATATGAATATAGCACTGCCTGTTGTTCAGTTGTTTTTCAGTCTTTTTTGACTCTTTGTTACCCCATTTTGGATTTTCTTGGCAAAGATACTGGAGTGAGTTTGCCATTTCCTTTTCCAGCTCATTTTCCAGATAAGGAAACTGAGGCAAACAGGGTTAAGTGACTTGGCAAGGATCATACAAGCTAGTGTCTGAGGCCAGATTTGAACTCAGGAAAATGAATCTTCCTGAATACAGATGCAGCACTCTATCCACTGCACCACCTAGCTGTCTCTATTAGCATTAACTGACTGACATGGACGTATTAATGTACTTAGCCAAAATAATTCACAGAGGGAACCCTGGAAGCAGGTGGAAGGACCCCAGCAGGGTTTCCTAAAGTGACACTGGAGTACCATGGGATCTTGCTAGAATGGATGCTTCAAGAAGGAAGTATTCAGCTGGTCTGATCTGATCCAAAAATGCAATCATTAACACTAACTTGCTATTATTCTCTTCTTTTGTCAATCCTATGGTTTTATTTGTATAGTGAACCTAAGAGAAGGAAAGTCTCTGAAAGGAGCATATCATGGTTATCTTCTTTGTAATATACTTTATTTCTATTTATTTATTTATTGAGGGGCAATGGGGGTTAAGTGACTTGCCCAGGGTCACACAGCTAGTATGTGTCAAGTGTCTGAGGCCAGATTTGAACTCAGGTCCTCCTGAATTCAGGGCTGGTGCTTTATCTACTGCGCCACCTAGCTGCCCCTGTAATATACTTTAGAGGGTTGAGTGGTACAGTGAGAGATTGAATGAGTTGCCAGGGTCACAAAACCAGGATGTAGCAGAGAGAGCTTGAGCTTAGGTCTACTTGACCACCAGCCCAGCTTTCTATCCATTATGCCATGTTGCTCTAATCCTTTGCTACTATTCTCACCACTGTGCCTTAAAGCAATAGCTAGAAATCTTCTCTTTCCAAATGTGCATCATTTGCTCATATTAAAATTGAATGATGCTTCAGAAATACTCATTTTTTTTCATTTACTTTTCCTAATTTATAAGTGTCTTTGCAACACACTTACTCTGATTACATGGCTTGCTCTATTATCAAAAATTAAGGGCTGTTAAACTCATCATATCTTTGGATTGCCTGAATTATCTTAATACCAGAATTTGGCATATGAGATCCATATAGTAGAAATTATAATTTGGCGATCATACTCTGAAGAAGGTACTATTTTGGCATTTGGAGGAAAAAAATACAACTTTTCCACTAAAACTTTTGTTGCCTTTAATTTTATAAGGTACAATCATGCCATTATCTTTTGTGATGCTGAATGTTTAAGAGAGAACCATCAGGATTCATTTCATAGACTATGATAATATAGAAACCATCATTATAAATGATTCAATATCAAATATTATGTAAATACACATATATATACAAGATATCTGAAAAGTATTGTGCAGATTTAAGTTTTAATAGCTTAAAATCAAACTTTTATAGTTTAAAACTACACTTTGTGACACCCTGTATCAAACAACAGTGAATCAATTTCACATACTAAGAAACATTAGGTCAAACTACTTGATAGGATAAAATGCACTTAAATTTCTACTATGAAAAGAAGAATCTCTTAAGGTAACAGTGATTTTTTAAAAAGTGGCAAGGTGCTGATACACCCCCCCCAATGGTAGACCACATTAACCTAAAATAGTTTTTCTTAGAACCACTGTTGTTATATACATTAGCCAGCTATAACTACATTTCATTATTCAATTCAATTAAAAAAATATTGTTAAGCACTTCACTATGCTAGGCTCTAGGAATATAAAGAAAAAACTAAGAGATTCCTACATATAAAGAGCTTAGTTTTATAATAAAATTTTCCTTTCAAGTCATTATTTTATTTCTTGTTTATCACTTAAATTAAAAAAAACCTGTCACATTTTAAGGTGTTTTGGAGGGGCGTAGTGATGGCTGAGCTAATTCTTCACAAACCATAGAATCACAGAGCCTTATTGTTGGGGAAGTGATCTCATGGGTTGGCTAGTGATCCTACCTGAATTATAAAGTTCTAAAATAGTGGTTCTCTGACTTACTGGTCTCAGGACTTAAAAAATATTGAGTACTTCCACTCCCATGTCAAGAGCTTTTCTTTATGTGGGTTGTATCTGTTTATATTTACCATATTATAAAACAACATATATTAGCATTTTTATAAAAATACTTTGATCTCAAAGGCCCTCTGAGAAGGTCTTAGAACTCTTAGGGATTCTCAGATCACACTTTGAGAACCACTGCTCTACAGCACCCACAATTAGTCAAACAGTCTCTGAATACCACCAATGACTTAGAATGTAATATCATGTGAGATGGTCCATTCCATTTTTGGATAGCTCTAATTTTAGATTTTTCTCATACTGAGGCAAAATCTGCCTTCCCTTAACTGCCCCCCCCCCACCCCCTTGCCATTGATCTTAGTTCTCCTTTCTGGAAAAAATGAAATTCTTCTACATGACAACCTTTTTCAAATATCTGAAGATGGTGATCATGCTCTCCTCTAAATCTTTCCAGGCTAACAATGATTTTTGGTTCATTCTAATCCTGGTCACACCCTCTTTTGGTCAAATTTGTAAAATGGGCTGTCCTTTTCTTTCTCCCATCTCATTTCTTGTTTTTTTTCTTTTAAACTTCTCTTTCCACACCCTAAACACTTCCTTCCCGGAATATCAGTCCTAGTAGGATTCCATGACACTTCAATGTCATTTGGACAAATCTTGCATGGCTCTTACAGCTTGTTTCTAGAATTCCTTTTCTCAATTCCTTTATCTATATTGATATTTACATGCTCACTCATTAATACTTCATTTGCATTTGTATTTTTCAAATAGTTCTGGAAACAGCCAAAAAAAAAGCATTTAAGTGAAGCCAATTACTTCAACCAGAGACCAAATCTGAAGGAGACATTTTGCAATATGAAGCGAGGTAATTTAAGGAAACCAAGTAAATTTATAATAAGGCACTGAAATATGAAACAGTAAGTGATAAAAGCTGGGCATGATCCTACATTAAAAATTTAAGGCTTTTTAAAAAATGAAAATGTGAAGTAGCTGGAGAAATGCTGAAAGTATCTTCCTTTCAAACAATGGGCTTCATTTAAAATAATTCAGTTCAATAAATATTAAGCACCTAGTATGCACATAGACATTTCTTACTGAGTGAGATAGTAAAGGGGGGAAAGCATTTCAGTGTCAGAAACTAAGAATTAAGGATAGACACAATGCACTCTCAGAACCTAGAGTACCTATTATGACTAGGCATTCAAATATTATTCAATGACCAGGAGGAGTTAAGATAATAAATAGATGTTTGATGGAGAGCTAGAATGAACTACAGAGGTCATTTAGTCTAATCCCCTAATTTTACAAATGAGGGAATTGAGGACTAGAGGTCACACGGGTAATAAGTTGCAGAGTTGCAGTTTGAACCTGGATACCATGATTACAAGTGTAATGGAAGAGTTCAGCATTCTTAAGACATCACACTGCCTCTGGTATAGGCCAAACATTAAGCCCTCTTTGTTTGAATCTTCCAAATGCAGTCATGTTACAAAATGGACTATAAAGATAGTGGTATGGCACAAAGTGATTTCTTCTAGACAAAGTACTGCCTTGGAAATGTTAATGTTAATATGAGCAATCTTTAATATTACTTTGCATTCAGATGTCTCCCATCTCCATTAAGAGAAAGCATGGTATAATGGAAGGGCAGGAAGGTGGAACAGTAGATAGAGTGTGAAGTTTGAAGTCAGGAAGACTTATTTTTCCTGAATTCAAATCCAGCCTCAGATACTTACTAGCTGTATGACTCTAGGCAAGTTACTTAACCCTGTTTGCCTCAGTTTTCCCATTTGTAAAATGAGCTGGAGAAGGAAATGGCAAACCACTCCAGTATTTCTGCCAAGAAAACCCCAGAATGGGGTTAGGAAGAGCAGATATGACTAAAAAGACTAACCAACAACAACAATGGTGTAATGGATAGGGATCTGGCCTCAAAACCAGGAAGATTTAGGTTGACAATACAATGGAGCACAATGTGCAGTCATGCAAAACATATTTCCATGTTAGTTGTGTTGTAAAAGAAAACAAAGACAAAAAAAAACATGAAAAAGAAAGAAAAACTATACTTCAATCTGTAATTCAGACTCCCATCAGGGTTTTTTCTCTGGAGATGGATATCATTTTTCCCCTATTATAAGTCCTTCAGTATTGTCTTGGATCATTTTACTGCTGAGAATAGCTAATTCACTCACAGTTGATGATCATATAATATTGTTCTTATTGCATACAATGTTCTCCTGGTTCTACTCATTTCATTTTACATTGGTTCAGGTAAGTCTTTCTAGGTTTTTGTGAGAGCATCCAGTTCATTATTTCTTACCGCACAATAGCATTCCATCACAACCATTATACAACCACTTGTTCCACCATTCCCTAGTGGTGATATTGCTGGGTCAAAGGGTATACATGGTTTTATAGCCCTTTGGTATAGTTCCTCAGTATACAACTTTTGCTACAGTGCAGTAGTAATTTAGAATATTTTTCATATGATTATAGATAGCTTTAATTACTTCATGTGAAAACTGCCTGTTTATATCCTTTGACCATTTATCAATTGTGGAATGACTTATTTTTACATTGTGCCATGTACTGCTGAAAAAAATGTATATTCCTTTCAATCCCCATTCAGTTTTCTCCAGACATCTATCATATCTAACTTTTCTAACATTCTATTCACATCTTTAACTTCTTTCTTATTTATTTTGTGGCTAGATTTACCTAATTCTGAGAGGGGAAGATTCAGATCCCCCACTAATATAGTTTTGCTATTTCGTCTTGCAACTCATTTAATTTCTCCACTAAGAATTTGGATGCTATACCACTTGGTGCATACAGGTTTAGTGTAGGCAAGTAGAATAGTATGGAGTAGGAGGCTGGGGAGACCTCCCAGCAAACAAGTAAACCCCAACCTGGGGTTCTCTGCCTTGAGGGCCAGCTCCCTAAGCTATTTCTATTGTTCAGAATTTCCCTTTCTGCTGTTTCTTATATTCTCCGATTCTTTACAGGTTCTGGGTTGTGTATCTGCCATAACAATTCCCATGACATCTTTGGCTGGGATAGGGGACAGCCAGGGAGAGGGAGGCAGCTGCCCTCTGTGGGCTATGATTCTCTTTTATATTTACAAGTTGGGGGATAGTTGGTATATTGAAATTCCTTATACATTTCTGACCTGAGTTGGGAAACCTAGAATGTGTGAGGTTTAAGAATCTATGTAGGGGCAGCTAGGTGGCGCAGTGGATAGAGCACCGGTCCTAAGGTCAGGAGGACCTGAGTTCAAATCCGGCCTCAGACACTTAACAATTGCTAGCTGTGTGACCCTATGCAAGCCACTTTATCCCAATTGCCTCACCAAAAAAAATAAAAAAGAATCTAGGTAAAGGGGCAACTAGGTGGCACAGTGCATAGAGTACCAGCCCTGGAGTCAGGAGGACCTGAGTTCAAATCCAGCCTCAGACACTTAAAACTTACTAGCTATGTGACCTTGGGCAAGTTACTTAACCCCAATTACCTCACAAAAAAAAAAAAATCTATGTAAAAACTTTTCATCGTCTCTTTTTAAAAATTATTTTAAAAAAATAACAGAATTCTATATTCTCAATCTTCCTACTCCCAACACACACACACACACACACACACACACACACACACACACACACCCACTTCGTTGCAAGGGGGAGTGGGGGAAGAAAAGAAAAACAAAAGTTCATGTAAAACAAAACAAATTCCCTCACAGGTCTTGTCTCCAAAATATATGTATCATTCTTCAGCCTGAGTCCATCACTCATGTCTCTGTCAGGAGGTAAACAGTATGCTCCATCATCAAGCAAATACCATGAATTGCCATTGCACTGATCAGAATTCTTAGGGATTTCAAAGTTGTTTTGTTTTTTTAACAGGGGTTGTTATTGTATAAATAAGGGGTTTCCAAACTTTCCTTTCTCAAGGTACCCTTAGTGTCACAGTAATTTTTTCACCCCAAGGTCAAAAGAAATACACAGGGGCTCCATTTATTAAGGAGTTAGGTCTGAACAACATAATAAGTATTTATGACCTAACAACTTAGTAGGCATTTGAAAATATAGTACATATAAATTGAAAGGAAAAAAATATTTCATTCTCTAATGACTACAATTACTTACTAATGGGGTATGTGTACTGTTGAACACTTCACAACTTAAATCTTAGAATCAGATTGGACACTGCCACCCTCATTTCCTGTTTAACACTGATCTTTCTGTGGCATTTGCTTTTTATCACAGCAACCACTGAAATCCCACTTTCGAAAAGACATGATGTCACAAATGGGAAAGTTCACGAAGTTACTGGCATAGCCAAAGTACAAGTAAATAGAAACATTTTTCTCAAACATTAAAGAATGTTCTTGAAAGGAATATAGTTCGATCTCATGTGGAAATTGTAAACTGCCTCCAGCTAGTAGTTTACCTTGTATACTAAGGATATCAAATATTGCTGTGTCCCTTAAAAACTTAAAATATACTAGGACACTCATGAATTGGCTGGGGCAATGCTGACATAATTTGGGAACTGTGGTTATAAACTATCTTCTTGGTTCTGCTCATTTCATTGTTCATCAATTTATACAAGTCTTCAAAATTGTTTTATATTATTGATGTGAGATTATAGATTGTCCTTTTGGTTCTGCTCACTTCACATCAGTTCATACAGGTCTTTCTATGTCTCATTGAAATCTTCTATATTCTTATTGCTCTGGCATAACGGGACAGGTGGGTGGTTCAGTGGATAGAGTGTCAGGCCAGAAGTCAGGAAGACCTGAGCTGACATCCCACCTCAGACACTTACTAGCTGTGTGACCCTGAGCAAGTCCCTTTCATCTCTAAAATGAGCTAGAGAAGGAAATGACAAACCTCTCCAGTATCTTTGCCAAGAAAACCCACAAAAATAATGATTCCAACACAACTGAAAGGACTAAACAACAAAATGGCACAAAACCATTTCATTATATCCAAATACCAAAATTTGTTAAGATACTAAGAACAACAAACTAGAAACTAAATGAATATTTCTCTTTCTCTAACCTCACCAACATTTTTAGTGGAAGAAAACTGATTAAAATGATCAGGTACAGCTGTGTTTGGAAGGAAGTGTCAATGAAAGTATGATTTATGTGCTGACTCGTATTTTATCATTTTGATCACCACTACCTCCTTCTGCCACTCTGACTCATTGTGCTTCTGTCTGCTTGGTCCCTTTATCATTTTAGGTCCCCCAAAGCACAGGGCCCAGAGGATTCAGGCTCTGCCTGTTATTATTAGGTTCTGACCATTCACCCTCCTTTGAATGTGATTAAATCATATAAGCATCAATAAGAATTGACCAGCATTGCTTGTCACATTCTTCATTAAACAAACACATTTTAAAAGTCCTGGGAATGACAGGAAAATGGGAAATGAGTTAGCAACAGGATGCCTGAATTCATCAGATACTCTTGAGCCTGTAAACAGGACTCAAATGGGTCTTCTATGTCATCTATCTGGACATTTCCTACAATATTACAGATGACAACACATTCACAAGTACTCATCTTGTGCCTTTCTCGTCTACATCCTTCCCCCAGAGGGAATCTTCCCAAGGTTCATTTGGCGTCTCTTATTTTCTCCTGACATGGAGAGAAGCAAAGAGAATTCTGACAATGTCCTTGGTGACCAGCCCATCTTATTTGCCAACCATATACTTTGGTGACACTTTTTGTACTTCATTTTTTATATGTTATAGCCTGCTTACATACATCATGTATTTTTCCAAAACCCTCTATAATTACCTTTTTAACTTTCCTTCTACTTTCATTGCTGTATAGCAGAAGTGGTAGTTTGCATTTTTCTTAAATGAGTCTTTGCTTTCACAAGAAGTATGAGGTCATTAAAGGAATTATGTATCAATCCAGCCTACTCATTTCTTGTTCAGTGGTGGGACCAGCTCACTAGCTATATCTGTTGTCTGTATCAGATATAGACATTGATGGTTGTCCATCCAAATGCATGTTAGAATCTTGGTAACAGACATTCTTCATTTATTTTATCTTTTCTATATGGATAGGAAGACCAAATTAGTTTGAATGGTGACAGATATCTTCCAGAAGTCCACATGAGTAGCTTAAAATAAATTCGTGTTTATAGGACATGATTTAAAGTCCATAATATTTATGTACTTTAAAGCATATAAAATATTTAACATAAATTACTTTAGCTGGCTTTTATCATACCCTCATAAAATTGGCTATACAACTATCATTCCTATATAAATTAGGAAAATGGTAGAAATTTAGATTAAGATTAGATTTTAAGTGAAGAGCTGGGGGGGGGGCAGGATTGAGAAACCATAGACTAATACCCTCATTTCACAGATGAGAGAACTGAAAGCCAAAGAGTACAAGTTAATCAAGCTCACACAATGGGTCATTGGCAGAGCTCAGATAAGAAATGAATGATAAAGTCTTATAACTCTAAATTTGTAGCTCTTGCTACAAATTTATGACAGCTACTTCAGGTTCAGAGAGGTTGTGCAATGTGGCATTAAGTGAGATGTCCCAATTTAACTGAGGTCTTCTTATTCTGGGCAGCATAGCATCACAGGGGTGATGGTCCTGAAGTCAAAAAGACTCATCTTTCTGAATTCAAATCTGGCCTTGGACACTTACCAGCTCATGTGACCCTGGGCAAGTCGCTTAACCCTGTTTGCCTCAGTTTCCTCATCTGTAAAATGAGCTAGAGAAATGAAATGGCAAGCCACTTCAGTATCCTTGCCAAGAAAACACCAAATGGGGTCACACAACTGATAGGCAACAACAACTTCTGAATCTGAGTCCAGTGCTCTTTCTACCTTGCCATCTCATTTTCTATATGAGGAAATTGAGGCCCAGAGATGATAAAGGTCTCATTCAAGGTTATACAGCTAGTAAGTGGCAGAGCTGAGATTAAAACCCAAGACTTTGGAAACAAAGTCCCCTACATCATGCAATTCACCATAAATATTTGGAGATACTAAAATACTTGGATCAATGAGGTTTTTTTTCAGTTTGGATGTAGCTTCCAGAAATGCAGGTTGCAATCTATCCATGCCTGCCTATCCTTAAATCAGCAGCCATTTATTATATATGTCAGGTACTAAACCCTGGGGATACAAAGAAAGGTTAAAAATAGTGCCTCCTCTCAGAGTTCACATTCTAATGGGATCACAGCATGCAAATGTATAGAGTATATATAAGGACAGATATAACAGAGAATGGTTCCTTCACTGGGAAGGCACTAGCATTTAGGGGCAACTGGGAAAGGCCTTTTGAAGGTTGGATGAGTTGAGAATTGAAAGATGCCAGGAAAACCATGAGGTGGATGTGAGGAGGCAGAGAATTCCAGACATGAGAGATAGCTAGTGAAAAAGCTCAAGGTTAAGAGATGGAATTCCATGCATGAAAAACAGCAAAGAGGCCAGTGTGACTGGATTGCAGAGTATGGGGAGGGGAGTGAAGTATGAGAGGTAGAAAAGGGCTTGGTGGTGAAGGGCTTTAAAAACCAAAAGAGATTTTATATTTGATCCTGCAGGTAATACAGAGCCATTACGTTTATTTAATAGGGGAATGACATGGTTGTACCTTGCCTTTATGAAGATCACTTTGGGTGAAGTGAACAGAACCAGGAGAATAATCTATCAAGTAAACAGTAATAGTGTAGAAATAATCGACTGCAAAAAACTTAGTAACTGATCAATAAAATGACCCACCATAACTCCAAAGGACTCATGATGCAAAATGTTATTCTCCTCTAGACAGAGAACTAATGAGCTCAGAGTGCATATTGAAGCATATTTTTCTTGCTTTTTTTTTAAAAAAAGCAAAAAAAAGTGAAAAAATATGCTAAAATAGGGCTAATGTGGAAATGGCACTAGGTAGCAGAGTGGGGCTGGGTCTGTAGTCAGGAAAATTCACCTTCCTAAGTTCAAATTTGACCTTAGACACTAGTTATGTGACCCTGGTCAAGTCACTTAACCCTGTTTGCCTCAGTTTCCTCAAGGAAATGGCAAAGCACTCCAATATCTTTGCCAAGAAAATCCCAAGTGGGATCACAAAGAGTCAGACATGACTGAAACCACTGAACAACAACAACAATGTGGAAATAAGTTTTTCGTGATTTTGTATGTATGATGGATAGCATATTTTTTTACCTTCTCAGTGGGTGGAGGGGAAGGGAAGGAGAGACAGAATTTGGAACCGAAAATTAATTTTTTTTTAAAAAGATGACTTTGACAGCTGAGTGGAAGATGGACTGGTGTGGTCAGAGTGTTGATGCAAGGAGACCAACCAGAAAGCTATTGCAGCAGTCCAGGTGTGAGGGATTAAAGGCTATCACTAGGATGGCAGGAGTGTCAGAGGAGAGGAGGAACATACAAGAAATGTGCTAAAGACAGAACCCGCAGGACTTGATAACAAGTTAGACATGGGGAGGGATTGTGAGGAGTCAGGGACGACTCCTAGGTCTTAGGACTAGGTGACTCTTCCTCCAGGGGATTGTCTGGAGAAAAAGAGGAGTTTGGTTTTGGTCATGTTGATTTTAAGATGCCTAAAGGACAAACAGTTTAAGATGTGTAAGAGGAAATTGGAGATGAATGAGAAGAGGAGAGAGGTTAGTCCTAGACAAAGAGACCTGATCATCATTGCACAGAGATGATTTTGGAATCTATGAGAGCCAATAAGATCACTAAGTGAAATAGTATGAAGGGAGAGGTGAGACTTATCCATGACTTCATTCATGTTTGCCACAGAAGGTCTACTCAAACTGTTGGGGGCTTTCTCCTAACATTGAGAAGATACCAGCAAGATTCCCAGGGCAAAAATGAAAAGCAATTTGTAAGAGTGCGCTTGGCTTTAAGCAAGTCTGAAAGTGAAAATATGAATTTGAATAAAAGATAAATGGGGGAGGGGAATAATTTTTCACTTTACAAAAGGATTCATAATAGGATTCTTTTAAATAAAGTTATAGATTAAAAATGTATTTAAAACATGATTAGACTCCTCAAGATTTAATTCACACAATACTTTTCTGACACATATTTATTCCCCAAAATGAAGCACATGTACAAAGATATTGTCTTTTACAGTATGCATAAGAAATATACTAAGTTCTTAGGTGATATTTTTAATATCAGAATGAGACATTAATAAGAATTGCATCTGAAATTATCCAGGGTAAAACTACTAGTATCTTGGTTTCTGGACATATACTAATCATCAGGTTCAATCAGGAACAGAGAGGCCTATTTTCATGAAAATAACTTAATAAATAGTGGTTTCACAGTAATTTAATTCATGATGATTAAGGGGCATAAAAAATCTCTCTCTATTGTGTAGCACACTAAAAAATAATCATTGATATTTTGTGTTTCTAAGCCATCTCACAATGGTCATGATCAGAAAATAGAATTCTGGGTTAGGTTGACCACTGAAGCATTTTATCATTTAATATTTTGAATTTAAGAAGACTAATATAAGAGGTAGCCTATCAGATCTACAGATATTAAGGCACCAACAAAAATTAATAAGTGATGCTAAAAATGGAGTCAAGTCCTAAATAACTAGGCATAAGTAGAATGATGGATGGCTAGCAGAAAAATCCCTAAAGGAGAAGTCAAGATACCTGGGTATTATACTATCACAAACAAGCATCTCAGAAAAGCAAAATAATCTCCCTGGGCTTTGAACTCCTCATCTATAAAAGAAGATCACCTACAATTTATCTAAATACCAAACCGAGGTACTATAAGTAAGAAGGATGATGATCATGTTCATGATAGAAATGGGTAGCATTTACATAAAACTTTAAGATTTGAGAAGCTTTTACAAATATCTCATTTTGGCCTTACTTTATAGATGAAGAAACAAGGCAGGAAGAGGTTAAGTGTCTTGCTCAGGCTGGGCTTGGACTCATATCTGCCTGACTCTAGCTTCAGCACTCTATCCACTAAATTACATAGATGTAGTTTAGATTGTTTTCTCATTGTTTCCTGTATATTGGTTCTACTTGATTACATGTTCTTTGAGGGTGCTACTTCTGTATCCCCTCAAAAGTTTGTATAGTGCTAAGCACATAGTAGATACCCAATGAATACCTGTCAGTGGATTGGTATATAAACTGTTTTGAGGATTTCTTTTTTTTTTCTTTTTTTTTTTTTTAGTGGAGGCAATTGGGGTTAAGTGACTTGCCCAGGGTCACACAGCTATTAAGTGTTAAGTGTCTGAGGCTGGATTTGAACTCAGGTACTCCTGACTCCAAGGCCGGTGCTCTATCCACTGCACCACCTAGCTGCCCTGAGGATTTCTTTTTTAACAAGAATCTTAGGTGGATGGAGCTGTCCTTCAGAGATGGAAAACTGAAGGGGGATAAGGTTTGTAGAAAGGCAAGGAGGCCTGCCCCAGACTGTTTTTGAACAGGGAAACAGAGGATGCTCTGATAGAAACCAGACTACTAAAGCCTAAGAAGCATATGATGGGGAAGATGTTAAAACCAGACTCCATTTGGGGCTGGAGTTGGAGGGTACACCAGAGAAAATGAAGTCCACAAAGATAATGCACCTGACATACTTTCAATCATCAGAGAACCTGAGAGGGAACTCAGGCAATGGCCACCTGCCAACCACAGTCCACACTGCTACTTCTCATTTATCCCTCAGGCTACAAGGCCTTTGGGGGCATTTTCTTTTCCCTTCAAGTTAATTTTTATCCTATTTCACTTATATGAAAAAGAAAAGGGGGTAGAGAAGAAACACAGACTGTGACTCACCTAGGACACTGCCTGTAGGGGCTTCTGGGTGTAAATACATTATGAACAATACTAAGATCTCAAAAGAAATAGATCTACTTTCTTTTTTTTTAAACCTTTTCCGTTAATTGAATCTAGCTGAAATGCTCCATTACTTTAGTTCATGGACGAATTATGTTTATTGATTTCACCAAGTTAACTCCCTTATGCAAATAAGATATAATTTGAACTCATTTTTATGTAAATTGTCAATTGCTATGGACAAAGAAACCAAAATAATAGAAAAAATTTGCATGAGATTATTTATGGTCAATAAAAAAAACCTCAAATGCAATTAGGCAATATTTAAAACAAACATTGATCCTTTCTTCCTCACTCTCTATCCTCCCAGGTAAAATTCTATCATAAACCGAAAAGTGACTAGAAACAATCAGAACACTTTCCAGATGTTCTTTCATAGTTAAGTACAATGAACACAGTTTAACATGTAACATTCCTTTCATACCCAAATACATGCACACATCAAAGCTGGAAGGGGCCAAAGTAAGATTTTTCAACTTTGCAGTTACATAGTCTCCAAAAAGACCTACAATTTCTCAGGGCCTACTTAAAAGTAAAGTTACACTTTCACACCATCCTCCTAAAGTGTAATTTGTGGTTGCCATGGGAACATATACATCAATAATGAGGCATTAAAGTGTTTCAACCAAATACATTTACATGCCATTTCCTTTAATAAGCAGGATGGATCACCTAAATAATTGTTGCCCTCCAAACAATGAAAACCAAGATTATTACCTTCTCTAGAGTACCAATGAATTTATAATAGAAATCATTACAAAGTCAAGCATTTAAAGGCCTTTTAACAATTCTGATCCTATTTTTCCCCGTGTACTTACATACAGAAAATTCCACAGTTCACAAACTTTCTCATCTCATTTTCATTACACTTGAAGCAATTGTAAAGATATCATTCAAATCATGCTTTAGGTTTTTAGTATCTATGTGAGCAGCCAGTCATGATTGTGACAAGACCCAAAGTAAGTATATAAGTCATATGTTCAAGGACAAAAAGAATTCATCTCTTTGGCAAAGAAACAAGAGATCATCCAACAAAGTAGTTTTTGCCTTGGTCAAGCTCTTTTCCCTCAAGATACAGTGACACATTTTGGCATGTGGCAACAACTACCCTAGTGTGTAACAAAACACAAGGTGAAGCTATTCACTTGCTATGTGCATGCCTTCAAGGACTGATTGTCTAACAAACAAACACCACTGATCAGTGTGCCTAATGCAGGCTCAAAGATCTCTAAAGAGTCAATGTTTAGCTCCCAGAGGGATGAATTTAGACTTCACAGTAATGTCAACACTGCCCTCCTACCATCCACCTCGACATTCTTTTCAAGGTAAAAAAAAATCACAGAACCTAAGTGTAGGACAGGGATATTAGAGGTCATTTAACCTCCTACCCCATATAAGAAACCACTGTATTATACCTTTGACTAGTTTTAGTTTAAATACTTCTGTTTAGGGGAGCTCACTCCTCACAAGGCAGTCTATCCCTTTCTAAGTCATCTCAGACTATTAAAAAGGTCTTCCTTCTGTTGAGTCAGAATCTAACGCTCTGGGATTGCCACTATTCTCCATATTTCAACTCCCTAGTGCCACACAGAATGGACTTAATCACTCAGACTAATTAAAAACCAGCAGAAACTTCAGCTCCATGGAGAGAACATGTAGGAGATGACAGTGATGGAAATGAGCACTGGTCCATGTGTCCAGTGTCTAAATGAAATTAGGATTCAAATACAAATCAGGTGGGGAGGACTAAAATTTTAATAAACTTTTCTGTGATTAATTTTTTTTTTGTCCTTGGGGAAATTTACATAGTGGGGCAAGCCCAGTGGATCATAAAGGGAAATATGCAGGCAATAGCAAATATTTATTAAGCACTTTTTGTGTGCCAGGCACTGTGCTAAGTGCTGGGGATATCTATACAAGCAAAAAGAAAGATGGACCCCACCCTCAAGGAGCTTACATATGGGAAGACAACACAAGGAAGTGAGTTGGAAAGGGGCATGGGTTGGAACACAGTAGGGAAGGGAATGAACCAAGGAAACTTGGGCCTGTCTTCAGATCAGAGGACTTGAGAGGAACTCATCAATGGGAGAAGGGATCCCCGGCATGACCCAGGAATATTGCAGGGGAGGAAGCCACAAGCAATGAAGAAAGTTTTAGCAGGAGAGCGCAGCTGATTCACCAAAGCAAAGCCCTGAGAGTCACAGCCAGCCTAGGCCCATCCCCAAAACGTAAGTCCCCAAAAGGAACTCAGTGGAAGGAGGGGGGTAGCATGGCAAAGAGATATTGTATGGGGCAGAGGGCCTAGCAATGGGGCCTCTAGGATGAGAGGTCTGATGGGTGTAAGGAGAACTGAGAGGAGCGATTTCAAAGTATGAAAACGGTTAATGAGAAATTTGCAGACTACATAGAATTTCTGAAGGTCTAACAAGATTTGTAAGGTTGGATTAGACCAATCACTGATAGTGTCATTCCAGATGAATATTTTAGAATTTTTTTAAAAACAATTGAGCTTGGGGCAGCTAGGTGGCACGGTGGAGCACCGGCCCTGGATTCAGCAGGACCTGAGTTCAAATCCGACCTCAGACACTTGACACCTACTAGCTGTGTGACCCTGGGCAAGTCACTTAACCCCCCATTGCCCCACAAAAAACAAAACAAAAAAACACACAATTGAGCTTACAGCTTCCCACTGGTAGAAAATAACTCTGCATTTTTCCCCTGAATTATAAATCTAATGTAGTTTTTTTTTAAATTGTATGCCCTTAATTTTATGAGGAATGAACCTTTTCCATGAATGAGATTCTAACATTGCTGGGTTTACATGTAGCCAATTGGCATTAATGGGATACCAGAATTTGTTATATATCCTATGAAAATACAAATAGTTGTGAGAGAGGATTTTCTTCTGATGTCCATATATGATGATTTCTCCAAATTCCTTGATGTGTGGTAAAGGGGAGAAGGGGGGAGGGAAGGACAAAAAGAATAATGATATCAATGCAGTAAACCTCTTCTACAAAAACATATTTTACAAAGACTAACAAGTTATTTAGAGGAAAAAACAACTGTAAATAAAACTCTATTTGTGGAGGGGGAAGGTGAGGTGGAGTGGAAGGGAGAGTTTAGGGTATTTTAGGTTAATACTAGTTCCAGCAAAGAAAACGGGCAGATTTGTACTCATGTCACAAGCAATTTTACTTAGCAGCATTCAGGAAAGTGTGCATAGTCATGTGTTTCCAGAGTGAGAACCAAGTTGAGGAGCTACTGAAAGCTGCTTTGAAGATGAATGAATAAAAGAGATGGTGCCACATTTTACGCTGCTCAAAATCAAATCTATTTTGTTGACTTTGGTCATTTGGAGACTAGTGCATCTAGGTAGTGCAGTGGATAGAGTGCTGGGGTCTGAAGTTAGGAAGACTTGTCTTGCCCGGTTCAAATCTGGCCTCAGACACTTACTAGCTGGGTGACCCTGGGCAAGTCACTTAATCATATTTGCCAGTGTTTTCCTCATCTGCAAAATGGGCTGGAGAAGGAAATGACAAAGAAATTCAAATATCTCTGCCAAGAAAACCCCAAAAGAGGTCATAAAGTTGGACATGACTGAAACAACAACAAATAATTTGGAGTCATTTGTTTAGTATGTGCTAAACTAGGCTAAGGAGTGGAAGAAAAAATGAAGGAAAAGCAACAAAGTAGGTATGTACGGTTAAAACCCCTCCAAAATCTGACTTGACATTAATCAAATGGGAATGGAAACAGGTAAAAATTCAACTGGTGGGTATCTATTTCTACAAAGGAGGAGGAGAAGTTTTGCTTCTTAAGTTCTTTTCTTCAGTGAATTTTTGTGTTTCTTTTACCATTAGGCTAACTGTGGTTTTTTGTTTGTTGTTTTTGCGGGGCAATGAGGGTTAAGTGACTTGCCCAGGGTCACGCAGCCAGTAAGTGTTAAGTGTCTGATACTGGATTTAAACTCAGGTCCTCCTGAATCCAGGGCTGGTGGTGCTTTATCCACTGCACCACCTAGCTGCCTCCTCTCCCAATTGTATTTTTTTTTTTAGTGAGGCAATTGGGGTTAAGTGACTTGCCCAGGGTCACACAGCTAGTAAGTGTTAAGTGTCAGAGGCCATATTTGAACTCAGGTACTCCTGAGTCCAGGGCTGGTGCTTTATCCACTGCGCCACCTAGCCACCCCCCAATTGTATTTTTAAGGTGTTATTTTAAAATATGCAAATGGTGGCAAATTTAAAGGACTAGATTAGCCCGGATGGCTCAAATTTCTGTAGACCTCTTTTCAGTCTCTCTCTGGGACCTGCTACCAATGCATCCCTTAGTTGTTTCATCTATTATCCACAGTTTTTGCTTCATGACTAACCCTCCTCCTTCTTCAGGCTTATCTGGGACTGTCACGTGAGCCATTTGTCATGTGCAAGACATTACTGCATGTTACCACAAGTCATTAAAGCTGGCTACTTACTCTTCTCACATCCTTTCTTTGTATTTGGTCACTTGTGAGGTTGATTCTTCAGAGATCATAATGTTCTAAGACTCAGAGCTATATAATGTCACTGTAAGCCCAGTGTTAATGTAGGCTTTTGTAACATGGGGCAGCTGGAGATCATTTAAAGCAAGACATAATTTCCCAAAAGGAACTTAGCCCACGATCCTCCTCTCATTCAATTCTGGGCCTAACTCATTGTCTATATGTAATAACACACACAATAAATCAATGGAGTACCCATTCAACTACGCAGTATAATATGGGCATCATGTTGGTTTATATTGTGTAGATGCCAGACCGATCTCTTATTAATGTCCATGGGTCTCTTTAAAAGAATATGGTGAAAAAAATAAAAAAAGAATATGGCACAAAAATTCTCAAATTTAATTTTATGGGTTTAGATATTAAACACAATTTTCTGAAGCAGGATTGCAGTGAAAATAGCATAGAACAGAAAATCCAATAAACCTAAGTCCTAGAGGTAGGTAGATGGGCAGTGGATAGACTGCTAGCTCTGTAATCAGGAAGAAATGAGTTCAAATCTAGCCTTAGATGGTTACAACCTGTGTGACCCTGGGCAAGTCACAATTTCTGTCTTCCTCAGTATCCTTAACTGTAAAATGGGGAAACTTATCTCAAAGGTTTGTTGTGAGGATCAAAAAAGATTATATTTGTAAAGTGGTGCCTATCACAGTGCTTGACATATAGTTGGCTTTTACTAAATTCTCTCTCTCTTCCTTCCTGCTTCCCTTCCCGTCTCCTTTCTTTCTTCTTTCCTTCATTTCTTCCTGTTGTTCTTCCTTCCTTGTAGTCTTCCTTCTTTCCTCCCTCCCTTCCTCCCTTCCATCTACCTGTCCATCCTCACTTGGTCATAAATTCACTCTATCACTTTTTAAATCCCTTATACTGTTCAGATTTCTATTTCTTCTGTAAAATTTGGAGACTCAATGAAATTATCTGCATAGCTCCTTTCTGCTCTAACATTCTATGTCTCTGATCTTAAAGTAAACATTATTCTCCTTTCTCACTCAAGGTGATTTGTTTCTCTACAAAGTTTAAAACTATTCTGTCAATACATTAGAGTGGGGGTGTGCCTATTTGTATTGTTCACAATCAAGAAGGTTAACAAAAATTTTCAGGAGGAATTAGATGAGTTAAGGGCCTTCTTGGAATTAGGTAGCCTTTCAGGCATACATAATTGAATTCATAACATTGAATGAGCATGTCATATGAAACATTAATTTAACATTTTGTTTCTAATAATATTGTGTAAAATCTTGCACCTAAAATTTCTGTCCCTACTTATCTGTTTTATAATATAGGACTGTTCCCAATAAGGAAAATCTCTTGTGCTCTTTAGATAAAGAAAGCTATTAGGTCCTCTCAAATGTGTGAGGAAATTTCTACATCCTGTAAGAAACCATTGTACTTAGCTTCAATAGTCCTTTTACTTCTACTTATTCAGGAGTCAATCAAAAAGAGCCTCTAATTAAGACTTTCAGTCCCCTGATGTTACTGTGAACTTAACACAAGTCTCAAATAAGCCACTCAAAATTTAATGTACTGATCAGTTCTCAAATATGAATAGTCTAAATTTAATTCTTTAAAAGTCAAACCACAGAATACAATTTAAGTAAATTAATAGTTACTGTAATACCTTTCTGTATTAGCTCTCAAGTAGTTTTGAGCCATTAAAACAGTTAGGAAAAAGTTCAAGAGTATGTATCAGAGTTAAAATGTAAGCTTTTTCTATGATTTATGTATTCTTTCTTTCAAATCTTTTGATGGTAGGATATAAATGATTTTTGTTATTTTTTTAAGGTTGAAATCAGACGATAAGCTTTGTAACTGATAAAGTATTATGGGAATACAGCACTTTTTCAAATGTTTTATCATTCCAACTAAGATTATTCTATTCCTAATAGCCAAAAAAAAATAATACTACTCATATCTAGGTAGAAAGGAGGTGGGATTTGAGTACAGATTTAGACATTTTTTTTCTTTTGGACATGGCCATTGAAGGAATCTGTTCTATTTGATTGCACATGTTTGAAACTATGTGTGTGTATGTATATATATATATATGTATGTGTGTGTGTGTGTATATATATATATATATGTTGTTTTTTCCTGTTTTCTTAATTGAAGTAGAAAAAGATGAGTGAGAAAATGTAGATCTGAAAATAAAATTTAATTTAATTTGGGGGGATTCTTTTAATATATTTTTAAAATATTTTATTTTTCCTCAATTACATCTAAAAATAATTTTTTAACATTTGTTTTTTAAAATTGAGTTTCAAAGTCTCTCCTTCCCTTCTACTCCTCCCCTTTCATTGAGAATGCAAGCAATCTGATATAGGTTATACATATACAGTCATGAAAACATATTTCCAATTTAGTCATGTTGTGAAAGAAAACATATACCAAAAGAAAGAAATAAAAAGAAAGTTAGAAAACAAAGTATGCTTTTATATGCATTCAAATTCCATTAGTTTTTCCTCTGGAGAGGGAAAGCATTTTTCATTATGAGTCCATTGGATCATTTTATTGCTGAGAATAGCTAAATCATTCACAGTAGCTGGGCTTGAAGGAAGAAGGAATGGAGTACAACTGGGTCTAGCTATTCTAAACAGAAGCTAATTGGGCCAGGGATCATAACAGGTGAAAAGTATATTTTCCAACATGGGAAACAGCATTAAGGTACAGGTGTAGCTGTGGGGGGGCTTGGGAGGAAGGAGATTAGCTCACTAAAGGGGGAGGAGTCAGAAAGTTAATACCAAAGGAATATAAGGTGAAAAAAAAAATCCAGAATCACCAAAGATTTCAAGAAAAAGACAATTCAGGTTAAAAAACTAGAACCCAAAGCAGATAAAATAGAGAGATTAATTCAATCAGAAGAAATGATGAATATCATAACATCCAAAAGATTACAGATTTCGATAAACAAATGTTTCAAAACAAAAGGAATTCACCTAATACTTCATTAAACACAGAACCCTGTGGGGTTTTCCAAGAGAGCAAACCTCAGCAATATATTCCAGAGTGGTTTAAGGGAGATATCATAATCTTGAAAGAAGTTGGGGGGAAATAAAGGGCAAATGTTATGTCCTACATGGCAGAAGTAATTGGGACAGAAAAATTTTAATCTATGGTGGTAAGTCTTTCCAAAGAAATAAAAGAGAGAACAGATAGGAATTCAAAATACTAAAGTTAAGAATGATAGAGAAGCCCAAAATAATGCCATTAAAAGACACGATCTCTAATTGACTTTAAAGACAGGGATATATAGAGACAACTTAAAAATCACAGTCCTCTCAAAAGAATATAACATGCTAAAAACAAACAACAATAATCCTTAAACACCACAATGCAAGAAATGACATAAGAAAATTGAACAGAACTTCTGAATTCAGAAAATAAAGTACCAAAAAAAGAACCAACATATCATCTGCAGAAAAAAATGCTTAAAACTCCAAATTGAACAATTCCAATGATAATGAATTCTGCAAATGACTGGTAAAGATAAGTATTTAGATTACTCAAGGCATCTTTTAAAACACAGACATAGGGGGCAGCAAGGTGGCGCAGTGGATAAAGCACCAGCCATGGATTCAGGAGGAACTGAGTTCAAATTTGGCCTCAGACACTTGACACTTACTAGCTATGTGACCCTGGGCAAGTATTGCCCTGAAAAGAAGAAAAAAACCCACAGACATAGAAATATCAAGTTGGATGGAAAGGGGAAAGAATTAAAAGGATTAAGGATGAAGATAGTTTTATGGAGTAAACAGAACAAAGAGTCAAACAAACCCTTTGTGAAAGAAGTAAGTCTCAAAGGAAAATGGACAGGCCTTTGTCAGGTCTGTTCAACAGAAGGATAAAGACTTGAAGGACTGTTTTCCTATCCTTTAATCTTTTTTCCTATTTTTCACACACTAAGTCTGACTTTTTTTTCCTCTTTGCTATTACTGGCCTGTCATCTAATTAAACACACACACACACACACACACACACACACACACACA
Organism: Dromiciops gliroides; assembly: GCF_019393635.1. Taxonomy (NCBI): domain Eukaryota; kingdom Metazoa; phylum Chordata; class Mammalia; order Microbiotheria; family Microbiotheriidae; genus Dromiciops; species Dromiciops gliroides. Next base: position 319,580,143 of record NC_057863.1, on the reverse strand, counting down.
CACACACACACACACACACACACACACACAGCTGTATTTGGAAAAAAAAAAAAACCCTAGAAGAAATAAGGGGAATTCAAAACAACTGTAAATCTTCACTTTATACCCTGCAAACTGGCAAAGATTTACAAAAGATGGGGATAGTCAGTGTTGGAACAGTTGTACAAAGACAGGCCCACTAATAAATACACTGTTGGTGTAACCATGTATTTAATTAGTCTAGTCATTCTGGAAAGAAATGTGGAATTATGCTGGGAAAGTGACTAAAAGATCTATAACTTTTGCAGAATTATGGAATCAAAGAACTGGAAACAAAGAAGATGCACACTGATGGGAGAATGATTAACCAAACTGTGGTACATGAATGTAATGAAGTATTTCGTGCGATAAGATATTATGAATATGAAGAATTCAAAGAAGCATGCAAAGATTTATATGAACTAAAGTAAACAGAACTAATAAGACGATACTATAATGACATAAATGGAAAGAACAGTGACAAGAACCGAAAAACAACCCTGAAACTAAATGTTCAATAATGGTAAGAGTTAGGTTTGGCTCCTGAGAGGAGAGGAGGGGAGGCACACCTCTCCTTCCTTTGCTGAAATGAGACGAACTCTGAATATGGAATCTGAATACGGAACACTGGATATGCTCTTATACTTAACTGATGTGTCAGTTAGTTTGCTCAACTGAGTCTTCTCTCCTCCATACAAACACCTTTTTTTGGGGGGGTGGGGGGTTAAATGACTTGCCCAGGGTCACAAAGCTAAGTGTCAACTGTCTGAGGCTGGATTTGAACTCAGGTCCTCCTGAATCCAGGGCTGGTGCTTTATTCACTATGCCACCTAGCTGCCCACCTTTAATTTTTTGATAAAAAGATGGCTCTCTGAGGGATGGTAGAGGAATATATTTGAAAATGAAAGTGATATGAAGACAAAACATATCAATACAAATTTGATAGTAAAAGAAAAAAGGGAATAGGAAAAACATATCATCTAAGGGAAAAAAAAACTAAACTAAATATGGCCTAAATTACTCCACTCAACAAAAGTCCTATCCTCAAATAAGAAGCAGAGATGAGAAATAAAGTTCCCTCAATCCAATTCTTTGTGAAAATCATATACATGTTTAATGTGTTGATGTTGGCAGAATTTGTGAACGTTTTCATGCCAGCAAGTTATTAAAACTGAATTGAGCTCAGACTCACTGTTGGCTAGAAACTATAATATTCAGCATTCTCAGGCCAGTGATAGAGAGTAGTCATGGAATTTAGAAGCACCAAATCATAAGAACATTGGATGTAGAAGAGAATTTAGTGTCACGTGGTCCAGCTCTCTTCTTTTTAAAAAATGTGGTAAAGAGGCTTAGAAAGATCATATGCCTTACCCAAAGTCATACTGCTATTAAGTGGGTATCCAGTTTGCTAGTAATCGTATTACCTCTCTTGGAATATTTATGCAAATCACAGGCAGCACAATATTATGCCCAAAGTCAGGAGATGTGGGTTTGAACCCCATCTTGGATACTTACTAGTTATATGATGATGGGTAACAACCTCTCTGAGCCTCAGTTTCCCTATCTATAGCATGGGGACACTAATCTTCATATTTCTTTCTTCACAGCATTGTGGTTAGGAAAGCACTTTGAAAACCTTAAAGTAGCCTATAAATGTAAGTTATTACCATGATTGTCCCTTGTTTAATGAAGGCACTACTGTAATTTAAACACTCTCTAAATCGGAATGAAATGGCTGGTTCATAATACTGTTCCTAGTTCCAACTGGTTTCTAGCACATTAATGTTTATGCCAGTTACTTCCTGTCCTAGATTGTGACTGCTACACCTCTGAATTCCAAGTATCTCTGATATCACCCTGATACCAACATTAATATAATGGTCCTGTTACCAAGTTTTCTTTTCTGTTTGTATTCTCAGGTGAGAGATGGATGAGCTGTGCTACTTATTTCCCTTGAGGTTTCTGGAAGTAAATGTAAAAACAAACCACTTTGCCTCTTCATGGATAAGATCTGAGGGAACCCATCATGATCAAAGAAAAATATTTTCTCCAAATCACGTCACTAATTTTCATAATTTGTAATGGAAGTTTGCACAGGAACAACACTGAAAAGAAATGATGCATCGTAAAAATATATTATACAGATGGTTTTGATTTAATAACATAGCAACAAACTCAAACAGGCATTCTGCCTCATTCCAAATAGAAAGCACAAGACATTAAAATGTCATCATAGATGTGAGAGACAGAAAAACAGTAAGATGAATAAAAATGTAGACTGTGTGTAACATTAATTTCACTTTATGCAACGTTTAGACACAGTATAAAATATAAATAATTTGCAAAGGAAATGTGCAGAGCTTAAATTTGAAAAAAATCGTGACTTTTATTATTCTGGTGTGATAATAAATTACTTTGTCCATGAGATCCTTTTACTAGGATCCTTTAAGAATTCATTTTTAAGGAACCTCCAGATGCATCTAATTGAATGTTTTGTAAACAGTAAATGTCATGGAATTGGCTAAGAAATGATCTATTAGATTGATGCTGATGTTTATTTAGAAGTATTTCTCACCTTTTTCATGGAAAAGGCAGGATTTTTTTTTTAAAAAAGATATTCATGACTGACCTTAGAACCTTTGCAATGACTTCTTATGCCCCTACATTTCAAGAATAAACTCCTTACTTCCCATGAAAGCTCTTGACCAGGACTCTTTCTCTATTGCCAGAATCTTTTTGTTTTGTCCTAGAACTCTATCCACCCTTTCACTCCTATAGGGTATGGATCTTATCAGTTTAATTCAATTTGTGACGATGTCTAACGTATGCTTATGTGGAATCTGTCATACAGCAGTAGTTTAATAATTACTCATGAATTAATTGATTGGTACTTGAATATTTTTGATCATGAACAAAATTTGCAAATTTTGTAGAAAATTTTATTTCCCTAATGCTCTTCTCTCTACGTTGGCTGATAAGCCAAATCAGGTTCTGAACCTAACCTCATCACAGTATCTTACCTAACCAAATCAGCTCTTTCTGTTAGTGGCATGAGGTGTAGAATCCAGGAATCATCTTATACTCCTCCATCTCATTTGTACCTCTGGCCCCCATTCAAACAGTCCTGTTTGGTATGTCTACTTAAAGTCTCATTTATCCATTCTATCCTTTCCATTCCCAATACCATCCCGTTTGGGCCATTAATCTCTCAATAAAAATTTCTTTTGATTGGTCTCCCCATATCTCCAACCTAAATCATTCTATGCATCATAGCCAGATGATCTTAAATCACAACTCCAATCATATTGCTCCCTTGCACAAAAAATTTTGCAATGATTCTCACTCTCCAAAAAAAAGATTTAAATTCCTCAGTCTAGTATACAAACCCTTCCATAATATAGCCCCAACCTATATTTGTACTCATCCCATTCTGATGTTAACTAACCCCCACCAAGAGGATTCCTTTATTTTTCCCTGAATACAAGTTTTCCTTCCTTCTCTCAGCACTTTCAATTATACTCTTTCCTTTGCCTACATGGGATTACCTCCATCTTATCATCCCAAGACCACCCATAGAAATTCCACCCACTCCAGAATACTGGCCTTAAAATCAGGAAACTTTGATTTTGACTCTAACCTCAGACACTTAAGAGCTGGGTGATTCTGGGCAAGTCACTTAACTTCTTCAGGACTCCATTTTCTCATCTTTAAAATGAAAATCATAATAGTACTTTAGTACTTACCTCACAGGATGTGTGTATGTAACATATACATATATGTGTGTGTATATATGTATGCATTGAAAAATATATAGGTGCATATATAAACATACATATGCACACATATGTATATATATATATCTTTATAAGCCTCAAAATATTATATAAATGAGTTATCTCAAAAACTATCTCCTTCCTGAAGTCTTTCCTGAATTCCCTATGATGCTTATTACACTTTGCCTTGTGCAATGATAATGATCTTAAAAACTGATGTTTGTATAGTACTTTAAGCCTTACAAAATGTTTATATATTCACTATGTCACGTGATCTCAGTCACACATTTGTCATATTCTAGCTACTAGATTGCACTCCTAGAGAACAGAGACTGTGCTTTAGGAGTATCACAAAGTATTTTGTATCACAAAATCTAGCATCGTCCAAAGGGCAATCACACTGTGCACACCCTTTGATTCAGTAATACCATTATTAGAGATACAAAAAAGCGGGGGAGGACCTACTTGTACAAAAATATTTATTGCAGCTCTTTGTAGTGGCACATAATTGGAAATTGAGAGGGTGGCCATCAACTAGGGAATGTCATAAAATACTATTGTGCTAGAAGAAATGACGAGCATGATTCTCTTAGAAAAACTTAAACTTACAAGAACTGATGCAAAGTGAAGTGAACAGAGGAGAACATCATACACAGTAACAGTACCATTGTTTGATAATCAACTGTGAATGATTTAGCTATTCCCAGCAATACAATGATCCAAAACAATTCCAAAGGTCTCATGAGGAAAACTGCTATTCATTTTCAGAAAAAGAACTGAAGTCTGAATTCAGATCAAAGCATACTATTTTCACTTTATTTCTGTGGTTTTTTGATCTGTTTCCTCTTTCACAACTTAATATAGAAGTATTTTACATGATTGCATATATATATAACCTATATCAAATTGCTTACCGTCTTAGGAAGGGGGGAAGTGAAGAAAGGAGGGAGAAATTTTGAAACCACACTTTTCAAATGAATGTTAAAATTTGCCTTTACATATAATTAGAATAAAATACTATAAAAACATGCAAAATCTATCATTGAAAGAAAACTTAGGGAACATTTGATCTGAGCTCTTCCTTTTATGAGAAATTTGAGATACAAAGAATTTAAATAACTTCCCAGATTCACTCAGGCAGTAAGTAGCAGGTTTGGGACTTGAACTCCAGTTCTCTAACTTCAAATTCAATGCCTTTTCTACTACATTATGTTCCTTTCATCTTTGTATTTGCACAAATTAACAAAGCACCAGATCAAAGAGGTCTACTCTGCTCTTAGAGGGTTTAAAACAATTTGTGACCCCTAAACTCAATCTTCACCCTGGCAGTAGAGTCAAAATTCCTGAAGGCCTATCCCTGACCCTTCTTGCAAGGGTAAAAGCCAAAAGAGAAGTTCTATGGGTGACAACCTCTAGGTGATTCAGAGTCCAAATGAAGGTTGGGTCCATCCTGGTAGTGCACCTCGGTAAAACTCTCAGGTTTACATGGAAGATTCTTCACATTCAAGTTACTGGTGTGGTCCTATGACTCCAAAGACAGCATCAAATGAAAAGTGTTGAATATCGTGGACCAGAATCATCCAAGCAAAAAGTATTAAGTTCATAATTACTATAGTTCGGTTTGGCTTGGCTAGATAAATTGACGACAGAATATTTAAGTGCAGAGTTGGCTTGGATGTAGGAACGGACTAGGCAGTGGCCTATATAGTCTGATTTGATGAGTTTCAAGAAAGCCCCAGGTCACCCCCAACCCCGTCCAGTAACGGCCAAAATTGAATAGTGGAGAAATTTTATTCCTTTTGTTGTTCTCTGAAAATGAAAACAACCTTTTGGGAAGGTGTTATACTTAAAGGTATCCTGTCAGGTCAGTGTAAATGCTATTTGGATCCCTTCTGGAGAGCTGGAAGGAACAGAAGGCTTCAATGGAGAGGAATAAGAATTAGGTACTTTAGGAAGAAAAGTCCTAGACAAGCATCAAGGATGGTCCAGAATGGGGAAACTAAGGTCAGACTTCACCTCCTTCACAATTACGTCCAATTTGAAGAATTTATTGATGAGACAAGTGCCAGAAGAGTAGACTGGAAATAGGGACCCTTTATCTCTTCTATGCTCATGAATGCACACATTGCCCCAAAGCTAAACTTGAAGCCAGGAGTCCTGGGTTCCAGTACCAGATGGCATTTATTATCTTGGACAGCTAGGTGGCACAGTGGAAAGAGAGCTGAACCAGGAATCAAGAAGACTCATCTCCCTGAATTCAACTCCAACCTCTGACACTTACTAGCTGCATGACCCTGGGCAAGTTACTTTACTTTGTTTGCCTCCATTTCCTCATCATATAAAATGAGGTGAAGGAAATGACAAACCAGTATCTTTGCCAAGAAAATCTCAAATTGGGTCACAAAAAGTCAGACACAACTGAAACGAATGAACAACAAAATGTATTAGCTTAGGCAAGTATTTTCAGGCTCTTTGGATCCTTGTTTTTGCATCTGTAAAATGAATTTGGACCACATGTCTAAGATGCCTTCCAGTGATGACATTGTGAGCATCTATAAGGTTGAAGGTATGGACTATACAATTAAAATACCAGCCACAAGTATCAAAAATAGACCTATCCCTACTTCTAAGGCTAAATTGACTTAATCTTTTTAAAAAAGGAAACTATAACACCTACACCTTTAGAAATGGTTCTAATTATGATCATCATAATAACTCACATTTATATAGTAGTTACAAAGCTCTTTTACATACATTATCTCCTTTGATCTTCACAATCTCCCTGAGAAATATAATTATTCTCATTTTACCTGATAGAAACTTGAGGCTCAGAAGGATGAAGTGACTTACCCAAGGTCACACAGATAGCAAATCTGAACCCAGGTTTTCTGACTTCTAGTCTCATGCTTTTCCCATTAGGTAATACTGCCTTTTTTAGGGTTCTAAGAAAAACTGGTGACATCCCTTAATAATACAGTCCTATGTTAATAATGCCTAGGGAGGAAAGTATGCCTCTTTCAATTTAACAGGCATTTTAGACATATTCTTAGAGCAATCATTCCAACTATTTAATTTTTTTTCTAATTTATTTTCAACTCTTATTTAAGACTGTTGTTTAGAAATTAAAGACACTTGTTCCTTGCCTGTTATATCTTAAATGTGAGACAAAGGCGATATGAATGCTTGGATTTGGTTTGATTAATGAATAGTCATTTGATTCCACTAACCATTATATTTTATTAAATAAATGAACTGCTTCCTGTTGAAAGGTAATATTAATTAACTTGTTTGGGAGTTATTTGAGTAAGGCCATCACAAATTGTCCCTGATAATAGTGTTACTTTCTCTGTCTCTCAGTTAAGATTTTTGCCCCAAGGCTCAATTGTAGGTGACAACTATCAATTGTTGAGCATCATTACCCTTTAAACTCATCACTGTATTTACTCTAGTAATTAACCCCTTCACGTTTTCTCCTCCCTTGTGTGGAGGAAAAAAGATTCCCTTCCTCCCCCCTCCAGCTTGAGGACCATTACCATTGGCAGTCTTTGGAAAGCTGCCAACAGCAGGAACTCTGTGGTTTGTTCCCAAATATCCTTTGTTACTTAGCAGACACTCAGAACTATCGCTTCTAGAAACCAAATCACCAGTAAGGGTGAATTTGCCTAGGCAACAATGTTCCAAAATTACAAAAGGCTGAAGGAGCTTTTCAACCAAATTCTTAAAAAAAAAAAATCATGGAGCAAACATTGATTTTTCCACCAAATCAAGAATACTCAAAGTGAGGGAAAGGAAAGGTGGAGTGCTGGAACCTCTAGGTAGCTGCTGATGTCGTTTGTCCTTCCTACTCAAAGAGAACCAATAACATCAGGATATTGCGGTCGATAGTGTGTTCGACTGTAGCTGATCAGTCCAATAGAACTCGGCTCTACCACAGGTCAGACATAAATAGTCTATCTGGACATTTGGGATAGAGATGTCTTTGGATTTGTGCAATTCCTGTTTCTCTTCTTCTCCTTTTTTTTTTTTGTGAGGCTATTGGGGTTAAGTGACTTGCCCAGGGTCACATAGCTAGTAAGTGTCAAGTGTCTGAGGAAAGATTTGAAGGGCCGGTGCTCTATCCACTGCACCACCTAGCCAGCCTGGTTCCTGTGTCCTTTGTGCTACTGAGTGAGATACTGCTTTGCTCATAGAGCACAGCACTTTCTGATACAGGCACACCATGCTGGATGGTCCTGTGCCAGTGCTTCCCATATTTTACAATTTCTCCAGAAAGACCTTAAGGGTATTATTGTACTGTTTCTTCTGACCTTGTGCAAGTTCTCTGCAAAATAGTCTTTTCAGTAAGCAGACATTTGCCAGTTAGGCTACAGAGCCAGCCCACTGGAGTTGTGCTCTCTTTGGTAGAATTTGGATACTTGGTAGTTCAGCTCAAGAGATGACCTCAAGTGTCCAGTACCTTATCTTGCCAGGTAATCTTCAGAATCTTCCTAACACAATTCAAATGGAAACAGTTCAATTCTCTAGTGTGGTAAAAAAGTGAAAGTTTTTTAACAGTCGGTTAGGATAACTGAAAGACGCCAGTTTTTGAAGGACCACCCTTTCGGGGAGGAGACCGTGAAGAACTGCCAGTGTATCTCCGAAGCACTTTGCTTCCGTCTGCTAAGCACTCCACTTCCGGGGTGCAAGCTTAAAAGGCAAGGAGAGAACAGAAGTGAGGTCTTTTTCTGCTCTCCTCATCCGCTGGCTGGCTCTGCACACACAGACGCTGACTCAGGTTCGACTAGGCCCGGTTCTCCGTAACAGCATGTGCTTGACGTGGCTCTCAGCCTCAGAGGTGGCCTTGGGTTTTTGGTGAGTTCTATATAGGTTTTTGGTGAGTTCTATACGGAATATAGACTAAGCTTAGATTTAAGACTATTTGTTTGTACTTCTACTTTCCTATTTCTCTAATCAACATCACCTTGTAATTCCCAAACAATAAAAGCCCTAACTAAAGATCAGAGGCTTCTTCCACTTACTGGTCTGGGAGATAAATAAGGGAAAGGTTAAAGGGGAGTTTAATGCTCTTATATCCAATTTTAAATCTCACACTAGCATGGCGCTGGCATAGTGTCCAGGTTTTTACAGGCATACAACAATGAAGACCTTCAGTCTGGCATGCAGCCTAATGCCTTTTCTCTCCCATATTTTCTTTCCAAGCTTCCCAAAAGCTAAGCTAGCTCTGGCAATGCATTTGTCAAACTCATCATCTATGTGGACTTTCCTAAAAGTATACTGCCAAAGTAAGTGAACTTATCCACAGCACTCAACTGTAGCTAGGCTTAGAACAAATGAAGAGAAGTCCTGCTGAATCCAGCAGGTATGGAACTCACTACGTGAAAAGATTTTATAAGCTGAGACAAGAAGGTTTAAGAAGTATTTTGATAAATTCATGGGTGAATGAATGATCAAATCGATTAATCAATAATCATTTGTTAAGTATCTCTTCTGTACCAAACTTTGTGTAGGGTTTTGGAGATACTAAAGACAAAGATGAAACAGTCCCTAACTTCAAAGAAGTTACTTTCAATTCAGGAAGACAACATGCATGTGCACACGCACACACACACACACACACACACGCGCGTGCGCATATAAAATAAATACAAGGCAATTTTTGAAGAGAGGATATTAATAGCTGGGAGATAAGGAAATGCCTCACAAAAAAGGTAGAGCTTGAATTGAGCTTTGAAGGAAAGAAAGATGTCCAAGAGACAAAGAGGAAATACATCCTGGCATAGTCCATGTACAAAGGCAGGGAAATGGGGAGATGGAGGGTCATATATGAAGGAGATTAAAACCAGTTAGGGTTCTGTGGAGCATGGGAAAGGAATTAATGTATAATAAGGCTGGTAGGGTGAGGAGCCAAGTTTATGAAGGCTCTGCATTCATACTAACATATAACACTTGGGAGGGTGAGTATGAGCCAGGTTATATAAATGCCAAACAGAATTTCTATTTTATATTAGAGGTAATAGGGAGTCGGTAAAGTTTATTAAGTAGGAGAATAAAATGGTTAGCACTGTGCTTTCAGGAAATCACTTTAGTAACCCTGTGGAAGACACATTGGAGTGGAGAGACATGATACAAGGAAACAAGTTAGAAAGCTATTGCGGGGCAGCTAGGTGGCACAATAGATAGAGCACCAGCCCTGGAGTCAGGAGGACCTGAGTTCAAATCTGGCCTCAGACACTTGACACGTACTAGCTGTGTGACCCTGGGCAAGTCACTTAACCCCAATTGCCTAACCTCCAAAAAAAGGAAAAAAAAAAGCTATTGCAATAGTTCAGGTGAAATGTGCTAAGGGCTTGAATTAGGGTAGTGGTCCTGTGAGTAGAGAGATGGGAAGTAGGGCAAGAGATAAGAGGATCAGGGCAGCTAGGTGGCGAAGTGGATAGAGCACTGGCCCTGGAGTCAGGAGTACCTGAGTTCAAATCCGGCCTCAGACATTTAACACTTACTAGCTGTGTGACCCTGGGCAAGTCACTTAACCCCAATTGCCTCACTAAAAAAAAAAAAAGAGAGAGAGAGATAAGAGGATCACAGATTTAGACTGGTAAGGGACCTTAGAGACCAACAAGTGACTTGCCAAGGGTCACACAGCTACTCAGTATCTAAGGATGGATTTGAACTCAGGTTTTCCTGCCCCCAAGTCTCCACTGCCAGCATCTAATGTGGAATTAAAATATACAAGAATAGGTAACCGATTAGATAAGTGAGGTGAAGAAAAGTTTTGAAGATAACTCTGAGGTTGCAAACCTGGTAGACTAGAAGGCCTGTGAGATCCCTAGAAAGGAGTTCATTAAGAGGGGTGAAGTCTAGGGGAAAGATAAGTTCTATCATGGACATATTGAATTTGAGATTTCTCTGGGACATCTAATCTGCAATGTCCAATACGCAGCTGGCAATGCAGGACTGACTAAAGCTAAGGAGAAACACCAAAGCTGCATATATGAAAGGGTTGTACTTGAAGTCAGGAAGACAAGTTTGTCTTGCCTCACACACTTACTAGCTGTCTGACTCGGAGCAAATAACCTAAACTCTGAACCTCTTTCAGTAAAACAGATAATAAGGTGCTAAAGTTGTTGTGATAATCAAATGAGATAACCTATGTAAAATGCTCTAGAAACTTTAAAGTTCTATGTAGACTACCATTATTATTATTTTATGTGTCTAGGACTCATCTACAGAGATATAACTAAACCCATGGGAGTGAATGGGATCACAGAGAAAGCATAGAGAGAATGAATGGTGCCCAGGAGAGAGTTTTGGGGGACAACCACAATGGAGAGGGGTATACAAGGATGATGAGGCAGCTAAAAATCTGGAGAAGAATCATGCAGGTAACAGAACCAAGAGGAACAGGATCACAATTTAAATCTGCAGAAGGAATAGCTAAAATGTCAAGTGCTGCAAATGAATCCATAAGGATGACTGATGAGTGAGTGAAGGGGGAGATGGAAGAGAGGGAGGGAAGAGGGTGGGGGAGAGAGAGAGAGAGAGAGAGAGAGAGAGAGAGAGAGAGAGAGAGAGAGAGAGAGAGAGAGAGAGATTGACTGATTTGGTAATAAAGGTTTTGTGGTAACAACTCCCAAGAGAGCAGTTTCACTTGAAAGATGAGGTTAAAAGACAGATTGAGAAGTGAGAAGAGTGGAAGCAATGAGGTTAGTCTACTATTTCTAGGAATTTTGACTTTCAAACTGAAGAGAGATAGGAAATTATCTTGCTGGGATGAGAGCGTCAAGTAAGAGTTTAAGGATATGGGAATACCTGGGAACCAGTGCAATTATCATTAGATGGGGAAAAATTGATTGTAGGCAGCAGTCTGCCAGAGGAAATGGAAGGGGATGGAATCAAGAGTACATGTGGAAAGGTTGGTTCTGGGAACGATTGCCCTCTTCATGGTGTCACTGAGGAATACTACAGTTTTGAATATATCCCCAAACTTTGAGCTCGGTGTCAGAGAGGATAGATAGGTACAGTCTGAAGGATGGGATGCCAGATCAGAAAATCAATGGGTTGACACAATTTGGGTTTTTTACATGCTCATTTTATACTGAAAGTGGAAAACTTATCATTTGCTTTGCGGAAAATTTCTGGAACATCACTATTGTACTGAAGAGTGCCTTTATCATATTCTCTCCAGCCAAACAAAATGGCCTGCAAACTCCTACCTACCCCCAAATGCCTCAACAGTCATTTTTGTGGCTACTCTGCCCACCTCAATTATGAAGACTGATTACTTAGACTTGCTGGGGTTGTCGGTGGTGTTGCTGTTTAATGGTTTTTAGGAGGCTGCTGCCCTTTAGACTCTGTGGTAGCATTTGTTAAATGAATTGTCAAGTGCGGTACTTGTGAATTAGTGATTGCTTGAAAAAGAAAATCGTTATGTATTTTTCACCTGTTGAGGTACATCCAATAACGAGCACCGGTATAACTATGTACATGATTAAGCATTCATTTCTCTCTGAGCTGGGGAGGATTCACTTTGTAGTGCATTTGAAGCTCATGCTTTCAGCGATACAAAAATCATTCCAACCCTACTCAATTGGTTCTATTTTTTTTAAACACTTAGCCATCGAACACATTGCCTTGATTAACAATTTTTAAAATCTGAATTATGATTGTGTAGTCATCTATCTTCTCATGGAAAAGGGAATAGGCAATGAGATAGAATATTCCTAAAGGACACATTTGTTCAGTCGTTTTTCAGTGGTGCCTGACTCTTCCATGACTACATTTGGGGTTTTCTGTGCAAAGATACTGAAGTGGTTTGCCATTCCTTCTCCAGCTCATTCTGCAGATGAGGAAACTGAAACAAATGGGTTAAGTGATTTGCCCAGGATCGCGCAGCTAGTAAGTGTCTGAGGTCCGATTTGAACTCAAAAAAATGAGTTTTCCTGACTCCAGGCCACTGTGCCACCCAACTACCCAAAAGGCATATTGGAATTCTCAAATACGGCTATTAGGTGTTACAGCCATATCCCCAAAGGATCAAAACCCTGAATTATAACAAACGTCAGTAGAAAACCTAGGATTATACACTGCAAGCACAAGATTGGGTTTTCAGGTACATGACTATGACATAAAATACGACCAAAGTTGTAAATCAAATTAATAACTGAACAAGCTTTCCTAATGTTTCTATCTACCATCATCATGCTGTTTATAGTAGCAGCTTTAACTGGTAGTTTGACACTTTCTTTTTCACCCCATAAACTCTTTGCACTTAAGGGAAAAAAGGAAATTCAAGATCTATTTTAAATATCTCCATATACACTAGCAAAATAAAGAAGGAATCTAGATAAAACAAGCTACATTTTGCTGCTTTCCAAGCATGCTAACTGGCTAAACAGTTACTTTTCTACTACCATACTGTACTGAGAAATCCTGACATTTTGTTCCCATTCATTTTATTTTCATTATGCAATGTTCACACTCATTACCACAGTATGGGCTTAAGCCCCGAAATTTTTGTTGTTGTTGTTATTAATGGGTTTACAAATGTTAGTATAATGACTCGTCAATGTTTAATATTTTTGTAAGCATCCCAGTTGTTATATGAGGTCTGCTGAGCACAGTAAAGTCATTTCCCCGCACACTGTAAATCCAGAATGGGCACACTGGCTTGTTCTGCTAATTAGAATCTCTTTTGTGCCAACGGGAAATTTCTAATATGGCATTAAAAAAAGCCATTTTTCTGGGCGGACATGAAAATACACAAGTTGTGGTTATTTACTTAATTGAAGTAGAGACAATGATGACACAAGCAGGGATGGGAATTTATAGTAAAAAGTCATAATTTTGCAGTCTGGTTTTGAGGAAATACCATTGCATTCCAATACACTTGAGTGGTTGTATGTGTATATATGTCTGTGTGTTTGTGCCTATGTGTAAAGATAACAGAAATGAGACAGATTTTCAGCTTTTCTTTTTCTTCAAGATTTTTTTTTTCTCATCTTTTCACATAATCTGACAAGCTAACTGGCATTTCCCATTTAAATACAAGACTGTTTTTGGGACAAGAAGACAGATGATGAAATATTTTGAGGGAAGCACAAGATGAAAAAAGTTCCTGTTTGTTCAAGAAAAAAAGGGGGAAAGGTTTGTGTTCAGTTTGAAACTTCTTACACATTCTTGAATCCAACTAATAGAGATAAGTCAGATTCTTCCCAAGGATAAGTCTGAGGTCCTAGAACTAAAGGATGCTAGTTACCCCCACAGTCTGTATTTCTTCGATGCACTTAAGTCTTCTTTTTTCAGCAAGCAATAATTTCATGAACTTAAAGATTTGGGTTCAAGTGCTTCTGATACATAATGGCTATGTAAACGTGGGCACACAAGTCCCAACTGGTTCAGTGATTCAAAAATATGCAAGTTATTGATCTGTTTTACACTAGGAGTTTCATACACAGATGGAGTCACAGAATTAGATTAGGTAAAACTTATTGAGGAGTACTTTAAAGTCACACATAAAGATGCTTGATAGGTATAGGGGTAAGTAGGGTTGGTGGCCAAAAATGGAACTGAATAATATCAAGACTGTGATATGTTAAATATATTTTTAACAAGAAAATGGAAAACAAACAAACAAACAAAACCTGCCAACTAATCTCTCTTGTTTTCCTCCAAATCATATTATGGATTCTACTTACAGGGTCCCTGGAATCTAGGGATGGCCAGGCCAAAGCAACAATAGTTGAACCCCAAGAGATGGCAGAAGACCCCAACTACAGGAGAGTACAGAACTTTAACAACATCCCCACAGAATCTTGGGACTTTGTCCCGGAGCCACCTGATGAATCTGTTTTCTTTAGATGTGTGGCACAATGGATCCAGAGTCAGGAGAGATCAAGATTCATATCCTGTTTCCAGAGAAGATAGATGGTCTTAGCCATTTTTGCATCCAGATCACTTTGGTAGGCTAGTGAAGTTTCTGGAGCCCTTCTCAGAATAATGTTTTTAAAATGCACAAAATAAAACTCATAGAAAGGAAACCAATGATATTGAAATCACCATTCATTTTTTTCTCCTATCTATTCATGGATTCCCTAAGTCTCTTCATGGATTCCTGAATCCCAGTTTCCAGGGACTTGCCCTTGGGCAAGTCACTTAACCTTTCTATCTTAGTTTTACTCATCTATAACTAGGGATAAAAAATAGTAGACCTCACAGGGTTGTTTGTGAGGAACAAGAACTTGCAAACATTGTTTAAGGCTTTACAAATATCTTTCTCATTTGCTTGAAGTGAAATGAGCTGACCCTTTCATTCTGGATAGAGGGCCAGGCCTGGAGTCAGGAAGACCTCACTTCAAATATGGCCTCACTTAATAGTTGTATGATCCTGCACAGTCCACTTAATTTCTATTGGCCTCAGTTTCCGCATCTGTAAAATGGGGGTAATTGTGAGACCTGCTTCCCACAGGGTTGCTGCCAAAATTTTTTTTAAAAATTGCAATCAGGTTAGCAGATTGCCTGGAACACAACAGTGGCACTAAATAATGCTAATTATTATTGTTATTTTAGAAGTCCCAAAAGCAGGAAAGTGACTGGTTTTATGATTTCATCAACATTGGGCACTCCCAAATGAAGAACATCCTTCTACAAATCCAAGTCAGTATTTTTCTATAGCCTTGGAAAGTGCCTAGAGCAGCTGAGAATTATGTGATTTACCATGGGGCACACACAGTCAGCAGATATTAAAGGCAAGTCTTAAACCTAAAACCAACAGTGTTCCAGCTCTGAGGCCAGCTCTCTATCCACTACACCATGATGCAAAGTAGATGGAATGTTGGACATGGATTCAGAAAACATCTGGGTCTGCCTCCTGCCTCCAACTCTAGCTTCTAAACCAGCATTCTTTCCTGATTCTTTAAGGCCTTTGTCCTATAATTATGTTCTATTCCATTTGTGAAAGCATATGTTTTGTATATACATATTCCACATGCATATAAGTATCTGGATTCATATGGTATATGTATTCATGCTGTCTCCCCCACAGGAATACAAGCACCTTAAAGGCAGGAAATTGTTCCTTCACTTTGATCTTTGGATCCCAAGTGCCTTAGCATGGTGTTTGCCCATACTTAATAAATGCTCAAGACACTATCTTTTAGCCTGATACCTAGCTAGGGACTTGGTTCTCTAGACTCCACACTTTCTCTACATACACAAATCCCCAGAATTTTGGTTTTTTCCAAGTCTTGTTCCTCCTAACTTCTCTGAATATTTACTTTCTGGATATGAACCACAGTTCAAACTACCTAAAAGGGTAATCCACATTTATTCCCATCTATTTCCCCAAGGCAGCTAGGTGGCATAGGGGATAGAGCACTGAGCCTAGGGTTAAGAAGACCTGAGTTCAAATCAGCCCCAGACACTTACTAGCTGTGTGAATTTGGACAAGGTCACTTAACCCTGTTTGCCTCAGTTTCCTCATCTGTAAAATGAGCTGGAGAAGGAAATGGCAAACCACTTGAGTATTTTTGCCAAGAAAAATCCCAAATGGGGCGATGAAGAGTCAGACACAACTGAAAAATTACTGAAAATTCCTTACCACACTGTATTCAAGCCTTTGCAGTCTGACTTTTGTCCTCACAACTCTACTGAAACTACTTTTTCAAAGACTGCCAAATCGAGTGCTCAATTTCAAATACAGTGGCTTTTTCCCTCAGGCTTCATTCATCCTCCTTGCTTTGCAGCACTATCTGGCACTGTTGAGCACCCTTCATAGTTTCTCTTGTCTTAGCTTCTTGGACACGTATCTTCCTAATTCTGCCCTCACACTTCCCCTATCACCTCAGATGACTTCCTCCTCTCACCTTCAACATTCCTTCCTTTGCCCTTTCCTCTTCATTTCTCAGTAACCTCATCTCTTCCCATAGATTCCAGTGCCACTTCAGATGAACCTCCGTAGTTCTTTGCAGCTTCAACTTCTCTCTGGATCTCAGACTTCCTTATTAATTTGGCATGCAGGGTCACTACAATAAGGCGACAACCTTAACTTTCTAGCCTAATCACAGACACTACTTGTCCAGGGGTCACCCTGAAGGAGGCCATCATCATCACCTCTCTTGGGGCTGGACAACACAGGCAAAATGACTGTTCTACACATGATTAAAGAGAAGACTGGGCTAACCCCATTCTAGGTCTATAACTGACATCAGAGGAGGTAACAATTCTATGAATGATTTTTATAATCACTGATCTTGGACATGAGAAATTTTGTGAGGTTAGAAATATTTTCTATCAGTTTATGACAGCTTCTGAATGATTCTATCTCCAGGCTCTCTAATCCATCCTTCAAATTTTCTCTTTCTAATGTTTCATTCTAAAGACTCCGTACTCTCTACTCAAAAGTCATTCCCATAGATCTTCAAGCATAAACTCGTTCTGGAACTAAAGACTTTTCAAAATCAAGCTGCCAAATGCCATCCTGGCTTTTCATCCAACTTTCATTTACTTACTTTACAGCCAAACTAGACTAATCTCCATCCCTGTGATTTCATCCCATGCTTGGAATAAAACTCAGCCTACTGAAATCCCTTTCTTCCTTGAAGGCTTAACTTAGATGGCACAGCGGATAGACCACTATACCTGAGTTCATATCTAGCCTCAGACACCAGCTGTGTGACCCTGGGGCAAATCATTTAACCTGTTTGCCTCAGTTTCCTCAACTGGAAAAAAATAGGGATAATAATAACACCTACCTCCCAAAGTGGTTGTGAGGATCAAATGGGATATTTGTAAGCATTTAGCACAGAGCCTGCTACTGAATAGATGCTACATGTTGTTATTATTATCCATGAAATCTTCTATGATCACCTCAGCTGAAAGTGATTGTATACTCAAAATTCTCATATTTTTTTCTGGACTTCTCCTCCATACTTTCACAAATCATAATACAAGAAAAATTATAGTATCTCACTCCATTATAATGCAAATTCTTTCAGGGAAGCCAATTTCACTTTATCTTTATATCCCTAGCACCTGGTTACAGCGCCTGCACATGAAAGGTATTTTATAATTATTGTGCTTGTTTAATTGCCTGTACATTTTCATCTCCCTCCCCCATAGCATTTAGTATAGAACCATGCACATAAGAAGGTGATTAATAAATGTTTACAAAGGCAAATTACATGGAAATGCATATATAAAAACAACAACCTAATAATCAACAAATTGGTGGCTTTTAAATGAATGAGTCGAGTTTTAGAGGTTATGCCCCAGCCAATAACAGAGAGAGAGAGAGAGGAAAATGGGGATGGGAAACCTCCTAGAAAACATGATCCCTCCTCAAGAGGAAAGAATTTTGATCTAGTTATTATGTATAATCAATGAGAAGTGCTAGTCTTAATAAGAGTACCTGATTTACTGAATGGAGTGCTCAACAAAGTAGAATGGCTATCCTAAACCTGATGCCAACATTGTATGTCCCTTTTGTCTCAAAGAACCACACATGGATAAAGGTATGAGGTCTGTCTCTGCATGTCCACTATATAAAGTGGCCTAGAGCACCCCAAGTTTAAGAAAAAACCTTACCAATGTCAACAATCTCACCTCTGCAACATATTCAGACAATTCCCACCTGTTGGTACTTGGAAGGACTCTTTAAATCTTTACTCCTAAAGCCTATGGGTTAAGGAGCAAGATCTGAAGCCTTTTCTACTGCTGCCCTCACTAAAGCATTGAAATGGAATATGTGCACGTGTCTACCTGAGTAGACAGTTTGTTCAGTGTCAGCGACTACAGCTGACTTCTGGTTAAAAGATGGATTTCAACAGTCATAGAGTAGGGAGTAAAGCGGCACAGAGAACAGAGATATTTTTGGATGATCTAAAGTTGGATTGTTTTCTTCCTCCTTTAGAATGACTCCTAAGTTTAATGGGAAAAGACATTCCTAAAGGAAAGATTTTGTTATAATATAGGAAGGTTCTTTGAAGAAAATTAATTTTTATGCATATATAGTTTTCATACACAAACACACACTTAAATCTGCAGTGAAGTTGATGCTTTCAAAGCTCTAGAGAAATCTGCTAATTGCTTTTTTAAAGTAGGCTGGGGATGGGGTGGGATAGGTAGGATGTGTGTGTGTGTGTGTTGTGTGGTGTGTGTGTGTGTGTGTGTGTGAGATGGAAGGTGAAGACTCTTATGATCCTAAAATTTTGTGTTGGAAGGAACCTTGAGATTTAGGAACTGAGGCCCAGAGAGGTTAAAGAATTTTCCCACGGGCAGCTAGGTGGCGCAGTGGATAGAGGCACGGGCCCTGGATTCAGGAGGACCTGAGTTCAAATCCAGTCTCAGACATATGACACTTACTAGCTGTGTGACCCTGGGCACGTCACTTAATCCCAATTGCCTTAAAAAAATAAATAAAAGAATTTTCCCATGTTATAAAGTTTTAGCAAAATTAGCATTTGAACCCATGTCTTCTGACTTCAGAATCCATTAATCTTGCTCTTACTATCAGGCTGCCTTTATCATAATATGCTTCTCAAAACAGGAAGACAGGGCCATCAGAGTTGCATGAGGGAGTTACACAGATATTAACCTTTTTATGTATTAGATGATGAGATACCAGAGATGTGGCTCGATAGCAGGTGGTCTGAAAAAAATCTGAGACTTTCAGTTTACTACAAGCTCAATGTTAAGTCTACAGTGTGTTACAGAGATCAAAGAGTCCATTAAGAGATACAGAAAGTTCAAAAGTAAGAAAATGATCATACCTCATTGCATTCTGCTCTGGTCAGGCTACGTATTAAGTATCATGTTCAGTTCTGGCATTGCATTTGGGGAGGACACCGATAAACTAGAGAGTGTCCAGTGGAGAAGCAACCAGGATAGTTTAGGGCCAATAAAAACCCCTGACATATTAAGTCCAGTTGAAAAGACTGGAGAGTCAAGATTTGTATCCTTTGGCCCTGAGGGGGGAGTTATTTTGTCATCCTGAGGAAGTCTGTTTAACTACTTCTGGGCACTGCTTTGGGGGCATTAATTCATCTAATCTCCATGGGAATATTTCAGATTGAATAGAAAGACTTTATTTCAAGAGCTAGAAATCAGTTTTTGGTCACTACTTTTGTGTATTTTTTTTTTAAGAATCTGACTTGAAAACCTAAAAGGATCTCTTGGACTTATGATTATATTTCTTTCTTTATTTTTTTTGGTGAGGCAATTGGGGTTAAGTGACTTGCCCAGGGTTAGACAGCTAGAAAGTTGTTAAGTGTCTGAGGCCGGATTTGAACTCAGGCCCTCCTGAATGCAGGGCCAGTGATGCTCTATCCACTGTGGCACCTAGCTGCCCCCCTTATGATTGTATTTCTAGGAGAAGGACATATTCCACTGAATAAAAAGTTCCCCAAGGGTCTCAATTCATTTACTAAGGAAACTTTAGGTACCATAGTTTTACAGTACATAACAAGATGCTTGGTTTACATTTTTTACATTGAATTTATTTGGTTAAAGTTATCTAGTAAGTTTTTTCCCCCTCAGAGTCCCTAGGAGCTAAAGAGCAATTGAAATATCCCAGCTTCATATATCCCATAGAGACTGTGGTGGGAGAAGGAATTAATCATTACTATATATTATTTCTTTGCTTTTTTTATTCCCCTGAGTAATTTTTTAGGACCTTAGTCTTTTATTACCTGCCCTTCCATCATCTATTTTAACCATCTTTCCAAAAATTTTCTACTTTGTTCTCCCTCACCTAATGAATTCTCAACCTTTCAAAATCCTGTACCTTTTAAAAATAACAAAAATATACTAAGTCTTCCTTTGGTTGGCTTAATTTTTTAGATCTAAATTATTCTAATTATTTTATCCATGAAAAGTAATTTTAAAATAGTATGCACCAATGTCTTCTTTGAAGCAGTGAAGCGTGTCTCTTTCCACTGAGTAACTGATGGGTTTTTTAAAGCCTTTTTTTATCTATGTGAGATCATTATTTTCATAAGGTTGTACAAAGTAAATTTTCAAAGTTACAAAAGTTCAATAAGTTACTTGCTTCCTTAGGGAAAAAGTAAATGTTATATACATCACATATTTTATTTGAAAAATGAAAACTGATTCTTCTGTATAATCTCAAAAACTAGTGCATGTTTAATTCTCTAAGTTCA
This sequence comes from Dromiciops gliroides, assembly GCF_019393635.1. NCBI lineage: Eukaryota > Metazoa > Chordata > Mammalia > Microbiotheria > Microbiotheriidae > Dromiciops > Dromiciops gliroides. Next base: position 319,559,199 of record NC_057863.1, on the reverse strand, counting down.
AAGTTTTTTGTCAAATTAAGGAAGTAATACTTGCATTTATCTTACCTTCCCCCTCCCCTGTCCCCTCCCTGGAAAAAGGACCTAAATTCTAGATAAACATATAGAATAGTCAAAAAAATCTTGCTTTGAAGAAAACTGCTATTATGTTTTTGAGAGTCACAGATGAATTTATATGATATGGGCTACTCAAGAGACTTAGCAAATGATTTCAAACCCACATAGGGCAGGGGTTCTTAACCTTTTTTGCATCACAGACCCCCTTTGGCAATAAAAATACTAAAGTTTTAGGATTATAAAGGAAATCAGTTATATTGAAATAATCATTAAAAACATTTTTAAGTTCACAGGACCCCAATTAAATAACCCCTGATGTAGAAAGATTTCTGTTTCTGTGAGAGAAAAAAAAAATGCAACTCAAACTTCAAGCTGGCAACCACCATGTCATCAATACACCATCAGAATGTTCCATTCGTGCTGGCAGGGGGGGGAGGGAGGGGAGGGATCTGATCTTCTATACATATGAATAATATCAGAAGAAAAAGGAGAATTCACTGTTGGTGAAATGTTCATTTTTATTGTACATTAATGTTCATGTCACAAATCTTGGTAGTGACCAATTGAAACATTACATTAATAAAATTCAACACAATTTTTATTAAGCACCTACTACAAATGAAGAAAAGGAGATATAAATCTGAGGTCTCTTAGACGAAGTCCTGTTTTAAGTCCTATGATCTGATAAGGATGAACATTTGTCAGTCTGTGTACAAGACAGTAACAGTTAACATTCTTTTTACAATGCTCTGTGGTTGACTTTGTTTGATCCCAGGTCACCTAACCCAGCCAGTGGAGCCCAGACCTTAGCAGTGTGTCTCTTCACTACATAAGGGCTACATGCATTTAGAAGGGGGGAAGAAACGTAACAAAAAATGATTATAGTCATCTGAATGAGTAAAGAACATTGGAGAAATGTCATAAGGAGAGACATATCTATAAGGCTTTCCCTTGAAAAGTAGGCTTATCACTTTTAAGTAATACCATGAAACAAAAATACTCATATTTTGCTTCGGCTAACACCTTGATATTTTCACACTATTACTTGTAGTACTCTTTCAATTATAATAAACCAGTGTAAAAGCTACTTTACAGAAAATTCATAAATCCTAAAAATAAACCTCATACACACATATACACATAGATATATACACATATTAAATCAGAAAGAATACCTGACATAATCAGGACCAGGCCACAAGTTTCTTCATGTGAAGTACAAAGTACTACATGCATGCCAATCTAAAAATGACTCATATAGAAAATGCACCATCAACTAATGGGGATAATCAAACCTCCCACTACACTTTGTATAATATTACTGTGAGGAAAATGCTTTGTAAAACCTGCACAGAGGGAGTCTGTTATGATATTGGACTTGGAGTCAAGAGACCTGGTCCCATACTCTGGATCAGATGATAGCTGTACCCCCAGGGCCAAGTTATAGGATCATTGGATCACGATTTAATGCTGAAAGGGGTCTTACAGGTCATGTAGACCAAAACTTCTTAAACTGTGGATCACGACCCCATATGGGTTATGTGTTATCTGAGGAAACTGGGGCCTACTGAGAATAAATGACTTCCCCAAGATCACTACTTGCTGACTGTCTGAAACTTGATTCAAACTCAGGTCTTCCTGATTCCTAACAAAAGGCATATCATGTCACTGAACCTGTTTACTCACAAGTCAAATACCTCCTTCCCTCTTTAAATAGCAGCTAGTGATCCTGAGAGTGCCTATTGAGAGTTCCTTATTTGTGTGCTAACCCCTGGGGGGAAGGTGGCTTCCTGAACTGAACCAATTCTTGAGGAAATGACCACCAACAGCTGAATTAGCTCTGAACATGAAAAGACTGGTATGCCTGATTGATATGGACCATATGAGTCAATCAGATAAGATAGAATAGGTCTGAGGTGAAAGTGAAATACCTATTCAGCAGTTTGTGAAAAAATGCCTTTATCTTTCAAGTAGAAAATAATAGTGATGGGGACAGCTAGGTGGCACAGTGGATAAAGCACTGGCTCTGGATTCGGAGGACTGACCTGAATTCAACTATGGCTTCAGACACTTGACACTACTAGCTGTGTGACCCTGGGCAAGTCACTTAACCCCACTGTTCTCACAAAAAAAATAATAGACGAAAATAGTGATGGATTATAGTTTTATAATTTAGGTTATTTGTTAATACATACTTATGGGTCTTGTGTTTTGTTTACTTGCCAGTGAATTGGATTTAAGTGAGGGAGGGCGGTGCAACATCACAAGCCTCACTCTCTCCTCCAGAGCCATCTGAGCCAGTGCAAGTTATACATCAGATGACTGGATTAGCTCTGTATGTTTTGAAGGAAACAGGGTTAAGTGACTTGCCCCCAGACCACATAAGCTAGTGTCTTGGAATTGGATTTGAACTCAGGTCCTCCTGACTCCAGGGCCAGTTACTCTTACTCCATCCACTGTGCCACCTAGCTGCCCCCTGTGGGTGGAGTTGATATGGAAAACAAACACTTTGTGGTTTTTATATAAACAGCTGTCATATGATGCCTACTTTGTGCACCCAAGCATCTTATTGAGAAGGGACCCTATCTATTAGCCATGTCTAAAGAGACTACAGATATGACCAATATCAAGCTTTGTTTTACAGATTTTCCCTAGAACTCTACCCCTGGATTGGAGGCACATAACAAGCCAAGAGAGCACAAGAAAATATCCTTTTTGGGGTGGAAGCCACTTCTAGGATAAATCCAGCCTCCATGTGAATCCAGAGCATGAGCTCCTTATGCAAGGTAGGGTCCTTGCATCTCAGGCTACATCTCAAATAATGGAACCTGAACTCAGTGATATGAGCCCTTTCCTCTGCAAAAAACTTGTAACACCAAGCAAATACAATTTTTGCTATTTTGGGTGACTGGGGTGCAAGTTGGAATAAGGAATCATCTTTAAAGTCTAGGAGGGGGCAGCTAGGTGGCACAGTGGATTCAGGAGGACCTGAGTTCAAGTCTGTGCCTCAGACACTTGACACTTACAGCTGTGTGACCCTGGCAAGTCAATTAACCCCCCATTGTCTCACCAAAAAAAAAGTCTAGGAGAGCAATATAGGATAAACATTATTATACTATGTGGGTTATTATGACTCTCCACCAACGCTAGGGTGGTCTGATAGGAAACCTTTCACCACCCAGGCAGGAAACACTCACTCTCAGAACCTCTTGGCTGCTGGCTATAGACTTGTGCTGAGGGAAGGAGACACAAAACAGGAGAAGCAGCCAGGAACTTTAGGTTCAAACTCATGTAATCCAGAAGCAGATCCCCACAGAACTTCATGATGCCACCACCCCAGCAATTTATCCCCATCACCTTCTACCCCTTGGGATGCCAACATCTCACAAGTGCACTTTCCCCTTATATTTACTAGAACATGACATTTTCAGCCATCTCCAGAACATGCCACTAGTATCCACCAACCCACCTCCCCCTTGCCAGATTTTTGTTTTTTCCTTCCATTAGAATGATAGCTCCTTGAAGGCAATGATTATCTTGCTTGCTTGTATCTGTATTGACAGTCTTTAGCACTGTGCTTGGCACATAGTCAGCATTTAATATATGCTTTATCAACTGAAGGTATTGCTTTGATGCTTCACTATATCACAGGGGGTCTCTTTGTGTTTTTAAAGACTATGCCAGTGGAAAGGAGTGAGAAGGGAGTAAGTTGGGAGAGGCTCATCACCAGACAGCCAGCAAGGTATTTTTGACCAAAGAAACTCCAAAAGATCATCTACTGAGTTACAGAGAGTTTTGGCAGATGAAACTTTAGGTTGCAAAAGTGCTCAATTTAATAATATTAAAAAAAATCACATAGCCTTGTGCCTCAGTAATTCCTCCATTTACAAGGGAGAAATTATAACCACTAACATGTCAAAAGATTGTTAAATGTAAGTTATTATAAAACAAGTATCTGCTGGTGTATACAGGTGGTCTGAGATCATCTTTTGGACAGGAGTTGGGGTTTCAAGGACAAAGGGTACTTCTAATGAGGAAACTCTAACACAATCAGCAACTGCTCTATAGAATTAAGAAAGTTACCTAGGGCACTGAGACAGTAAGTGACTGGCCCAGGCCACAAAGACAGTATGAACCAAAAGTGGCTCTCCCTAATTTCTAGACAAAATTCCTAGCCACCGATGATCTTGGCATTAAAATATGTAATATAATATTCAGATGAAACTACTAGGAGACCAGTTAAAATTAAGAACTTAACATGGTTAAAATTTAAGAAATATGCAACATCAATAAAGTAGACAAATAGGATTAATGATTAAAAGCTAAACCATGAGTACTGGCAGAGTATAGGAAAATTCCCATGACCAAAATCAGTGATAAGAATAGTTTAATTTGACTTAAAAATTCACCAAGGAACTCAGTATTTGATATGCAATAAATAAGATACCATAAGCTGTTTTCATCATCATCTTCATTGACAAACATTAAATTTGAATTTCCCAAAATTCAGCGACTCACCCAAGGTAATAATTCATTGAATGACATAACAAATTGCAATTTTTAAACAGGACGTCATGGAAGAGATACAGTATATGGTAGTATACTAGTATCTTTTAACATATGGGTATCAGAAGTAATACCAAAGATAAACACCAAAGACAGATCTGAACACTAATCCCACCAAAAAAAAAAAGTAACAAACAGTAACAACAACAACAAATAAGTCAAAAGTACTTTCCAAAATTATGTCTAATTTTTTTTTCTCACTGACTTGGTGTTAACACCAAAGGAACGGTCTTGATTAGTTCAGTTCTTAGTCATCGAGTGAAAAGTCCAGAGCAAAGCTTTTTAAACCACAATGAAATCATCCAAAATCAACATATCATTTTGGGTTTGAAACTGAAAAGATTCTTTTTTTTTTTTTTGGTTAATAGTCCCTGATCAGCAAAATGATTATTGATAATACATATTCCTTACTGACAGTCATAACTATGAAATTGCAATGTTCATTCATCCATAATGTAACTTAATAAGAGGGTAAATGACATTCCAAAGAAATGTTGAGTAATATCAGTATTAAATACAAAACATAAAGTTACTCATGTTAAAATATTTTAAGTGTATGCATTTTTTTGTTGTTTTTAGAGTTCTAGGAAAAAAATAAAACCCTCATTTCAACACGGAGAATAACGTATTAAACTTGATGACACTATGAATTTAACATGTTTTTTCAAAACTTTTTTCAAAGTTTGGCACTAGCTAGGATATATTTAAAAAGAAAAATGGAAATTAAGTTTAGACTCAAAAACAATTCAAATAATCTCAGGAAGATTAATAAGTATTTTCTGTTCTGTTTTAAATATTTAATAGGAATTTATAAAGAATGCTTCTGTAAAAATGCAATTAAACTTGCAAACATGAGCTCATTACTCCATCCAAATACTGAGATAGAATGCTACCTTTTGTTGCCCCTTTCACATGAGACAAAACTGATGACACAAAGAAAAGCTAAGGATCATGCTTCAACGGGGGTGACTGGAGAAAAAAAACCAAAACAAATATTGAGACTTTCAAACCAACATTTCATCCACCAGACATTTCTTACTAATACAAACTTTCATTTTGGAATGTGTGATCTCAAAAATAAAAAAAACAAAAACAAAAAAAACAAACAACAAACCCCTAAGAAAAATCTATCTCCTGTCTTTCTTTGCAGAGTTTGGGAATGAATGTAGAATATCAGATGCAATGATTACACTTGATAGCTTTGCCTGAACTGCTTTTTATTTTTTTATTTTTGGGTGAGGCATTTCAGGTTAAGTGACTTGCCCAAGGTCACAGAGCTAGTTAAGTGTCAAGTGTCTGAGGCCAAATTTGAACTCAGGTCCTCCTGAATCCAGGGCCAGTGCTCTATCCACTGCAACCACCTAGCTGCCCTGATGAACTGTCTTTTTAATTTTTTTTCTTTTTCAATTTTCCTTACAATGGATGGTTTGCTAGTTGAGTGGTGTAGAAATGAAAGTGATATAAAAATATAAGATACCAAGAGAAATAAAGCTTCAAAAATGCAAATTTAGAAAGTTAGTAGAATCACTGTAGCACCCTTACTAAAATCAAAATATGCTCGAGACTAACATAAAAAATAAGCTTGAGGGGCAGCTGGGTGGCACAGTGGATAGAGCATAGGCCCTGGAGTCAGGAGTACCTGAGTTCAAATCCGGCCTCAGACACTTAACACACACTTACTAGCTGTGTGACCCTGGGCAAGTCACTTAACCCCAATTGCCTCACCAAAAAAAAAAAAAGCTTAAAGGGGGCAGCTAGGTGGCACAATGGATAAAGCACTGGCCATGGATTCAGGAGGACCTGAGTTCAAATCTGGCCTCAGACACTTGACACATACTAGCCGTGTGATCCTGGGCAAGTCACTTAACCCTCAATGCCCCACCCCACAAAAAATAATAAAATAAGCTCGAGACACTAAGCCCCATGATTTCTATTTTGTTTTTTTTAATGGGTACTTTTATTTGAACAGAATTTAAAGTCAGTATAGAGGTAAAAGCTCCTCCACTCCCCCAAGTAATGAAGTATTGGCCCAATCTCATGGAACTCCTAAGGGAGACTATAAAAAACAAAACCATTCACATCTATGTTGGGAGAAGGCAAGGTGGGAAAGGAAGAAGTCATTTATGACTCTGACAAAAAAAAAAAAAAGGGACAGAATTAAGATCGAAGATACAAGAGTTTTTCCCCACCCAAAGAATTGTATAATTTACAATGTAAGCACTACCTCCCCACATCTTCCTCCTTTATCTTCATTTATGTTAAAATAGTTCCTTTCATAAGGCAAGACCAACAAGTCAATAGTTGGAATGACTTTTTTTAAAAAAGTACCATCAGGTGCTCGCTTTCGGCAGCACACATACTAAAATTGAACGATACAGAGAAGATTAGCATTGGCCCCTGCGCAAGGATGACACGCAAATTCGTGATATTTAAAAAAAAAAAAAAAGTACCATCAGGGGGGACAGTGGTGCAATGGATAAAGCACTGGCCCTGGATTTCAGGAGGACCTAGTTCAAATCCAGTCTCAAACACTTGACACTTACTAGCTGTGTGACCCTGGCACAACCCTCATTGCTCTGCAGGAAAGAAAAAAAAAAAAACCAGAGTCCTACAAATGCACTCTAGAAATTTCAGATTTTTTACCTCCAACATACTTAGATTACTCATCACCTTTATTGTTCACTTTCTAAATGTTTGTATCAAGCCCAAAAAATAAATAAATAAATATAATCATATCAATCTCATCTCTTTCGTTGGTCACATTCAGGCAGGGCAATGACCTTTATTTTCATTGTGCTATGGGCTAAGGCTGTAACCTTTTGCATCTTATTAGCAATGCCTGTGAACATGGTGGTACCAACCAGAAGATATGCTATTGGCATACAGATCCTTACTAATGTCAACATCACATTTCATTACTGAGTTGAAGGTAGTTTTGTGGATTCCACAGATGCAGTGGTAGATATCTCCTGCTTTAAGTATAGGGCAACATAACACAGCTTCTCCTTGATTCATAATATCCCTCTCAGCTATGATCATAAAGCCTCTCTCAGTCAAGATCTTAATGAGGTTGTATATGAGGTCACAGAAAGCCAGAACCAGATGGAGGCTGACATGGACATAGCATGGGTTACACTATGACCAGAGTCCATCGCAATACCAGTGGTATAACCAGAGGAATACAGGGCAGCACAGCCTGTATGACAATGTATATGGCTGGGGTATTGAAGATCTCAAACATAATCTGTCATCTCTGCTCTGTTGCCTTTGGAGTTCAATGGGGCTTCTTTGAGGAGCACAGGGTATTTTTCAGGAGCTACACTGAGCCCATCGTATAAAGCACGGTGCCGTGTTGTCTCAGTAACAAAACCATGTTCAGTCAGATGTTTCTGGTCCAGAATATTTTGTCTTGCTCTGGGCCTCATCACCCATGTAGCTATCTTTCTGGGCCATACTCACTATCGTGCCCTGATGTCTCTGGCACTCATCAGGTGGAGGGCAAGACAGTCTAAAGAGCACTGGCAAACCCAGTTTGTACATGTTGGAATCACTGTTAATAATAAGGACAGCAATATAATCATTCATGGTGAACTCTGAAGCAGGAGGAAGTAGTGCTCTACCTGGAGATGGAGGGGAGGCAAGTGCACATGGTGCATGTGGGTAGAAGAGCAAACAGCTTCTATTAAATTTCTAAAAAAAATTTCACATCAAGTGCCAAAATATACATAGATATGTGTAGGGAATGGGTCTATATATCAGCTTGCAAGCACTATAGCTATAAGACTTCCTATCTATAGACAACAACCTGAGTTATAATCATTGATTTGTCCAAAAATCTCCCAGATTTTATAGTACATATGAGCCTGATGGTAGACATAATCAAAAAGAATAAAAATCAACTGCCAAGTACTGACATGTATATACTCATTAATGTACTTCATGCTGGATATAGTAAAAGATATACTGGAGAACACTTATAAGTTTCAAAACTTAAAGGCACTTTTGCAATCCAGTTCGCTGAATCTTTAATAAATTTGCTGAAATACTGCTATATTTTATTTGTATTTTTATAATAACTACATAACAACTACATCATTAAAGCTTTTGGCCAACATTGCTTAGCAATCAATGTGAGAAAAAAATGCTGCAATTATTGAACAAGACCTTATAAAATATGACTATAAAGCAATGAGGAATTCCAGAAGTAAAACTAGATAATCAGTCTCATTACTTTGTCACACATTATAAAAAGAAAAGACTACCATAGCCACAAAGGGAGAAATCAATGGCCGATGTCCTCAGAGAAGGCTTTTACACAAGAGGCAGAAAATTATTATGGTCCTTAAAGGAAGGAGGGTAGCAAAGTGGAGAGGTAAGACATGCCAAGCAGAAAAACAAACTGAGTCGTCTTATGAGTTAGGAACAAGTATGGGTGTTGGTTGACAGGGTACATGCTAAGAGTAATAAATAATTCGTGTTTCTAGAATAAGTCATAGGAACTGTGATATTAGAATTCAAATTTGGCAGTTCTAGTTTTCCATTTTTTGTCTGTTTTACTGCTATCTAGTCAGCCAGAAATGTTCTTTGGATGATCTTTCTTAGCTGGATTTCCTGCCAACTTTTCTGTAAACATATTTTCTTCCTCTACTGCTTTTTCATGTTTTACAAGATGATACTGATATAAACTTCCATTGTTGTCCTTTAATAATTTATAAGTAAGTTTATATTCTGAACCAGTCAGGCCTTCTGCTATTTCACATTTTTATCAATGACTTAGTTAAAGGTCTAGAAGACACATCTATCAAACATGAAGATGGCACAAAGCTGGGAGGGATAACATATTGGATGACAGCAAGGATTCAAAAAGATCTTGACAGGTTTTGAATGGTATGTGCCAGTAATGGGATGAAATTTGATAGGAAAAGCTATAAAGTGTTTAACCATAGGAGATGATGAGATCACCGAGAGAAGATTGAGAAACAAAGGACCCAGAACAGACCCATGGAGGAGACCCACAGTTAATAAGCGTGAACTGCACATCTAGCAAAAAAGACTGAAAAAGGGTGGTCAGACAGGTGGGAAAAAGATCAGAAGAAAAGCTTTTCCCTGAAAACTTAGAGAGGAGAAAATATTCAGGAGAAGGTGTTTGACAGTACAAAAACTTACAGTATCAAAATGTTAGATTTGGCAAGTAATTAAGGGATCACCAAAGTGGTGACTTTGGAGTCCAGTTTCAGTTGAATAAGGTCGTCAGAAACCAGATCTCAGAAGGTTTAGCATTCAGAGGACAGAGACTAAAGAAGTGTTAGTCTAGCTGAGAAGGGGAGGCAAAGAAAGGATGAAGAGTTTTTTGGTTTTGGTTTTGGGTTTGTTTTTATAAGGACTGGGGAGAATGGGTATGTCTGTAGGCAGCAGAGGAAATGACTGTAAATAGGAAGGGATTTGAAGGGTAGAATGGGGGATGAGAGAGGATTTATCTAAGATAATTTGCCTGAGAAGGGAGAGGGAATAGAATCAAGGATGCATATAGAAGGGCATGCTTTGTCAAGGAGATCCATATCTTTACAAAATGAATAGTCCAAATGAATAGTCAGAGAAGACAGATTATCTAAGTCAATAACAGAAGAGAAAGGGAGGCAGAGGGAAGTCTTTGCAAATAGCCTTACTTTTTTCAATAATGTATAAGTCCTTAGCTGAGAGGGTAAGGGAAGGGTGCTTCGAAATTTGAAGAGGTATAAAAATGTTGGAATGGCCACTGTGGTGAGTAGAAGAGCAAAATGATGAGGAACAAGGATTGCCTAGTTGCAGTGATGGCCCAGTTCAGATTATGCATCATAAAATTGTAGTGAGCTAAAAAGGATTAGTGTCCAAGTCAAGAGATATATTCCACCTTTCTCCTGGTCAGATAACTTCTAGAGTACTGTGTTCACTTCTAGGTGTCACATTTGAAGAATACAAACAAACTGGAGAGTGCCAAAAGAAAGACAAAGGAGGGGCAGCTAGGTGGCACAGTGGATAAAGCACCAGCCCTGGATTCAGGAGGACCTGAGTTCAAATCTGGCCTCAGACACTTGACACTTAGTAGTTGGGTGACCCTGGGCAAGTCACTTAACCCCTCATTGCCCTGCAAAAAAAAAAAAAAAAAAGTTTATCATGAAGGATCTCCTTCATATATATGCCTTCTTCACGATTCCATGGATAATATGTATGCTTTCGCTTTTTCTTGATGGCACTAGTTTCCGACAGTTTAGGCTATCCATCTATTTACCTTGCTCTTACCACATGCATAGTCTATCATATTTTTTGTTCATACTGTTAAGGCTAAAATTCTAGCTAGTCTGTCTAAAATATCTAATGAGTGGTCGCCAATAAATTATAAGCTTTAGCAAGAGTTAGACTTTTAAGCATTTATTAAGGAGAATAAGAATTTGGTAAAGAGAGAGAAAAAGGCCTAGATTCCTATCTATTAAAGGGAGAGCACATTTCTAGCTCCCTTCTCCGCCAGAGTCCAGAGGAAAGAGAGCGAGCCTGAGCGCCAGTCTCTTCCTTCCTCCTCCCACTCGTCCACGTCACTTCCTGATGCCTGGTCTTGCCCTCAAAGACCTTCGCTTCATGGGCAGAACTCTTCTACAGTAAGTATCCAGCAGGTGGCGTTATTCCAATTGTTACAGTCCCCCCTGTTGTTCCTCAAGAAACAAAATGTTTCCTTGACGGAACAGTAAAAAACAATATAATAACTATTGCTAACTAATAATATGTGAACAACAATATAGAAAAGGAAGAGAGGAAAGTTTTGTCCAGAGGGGCGATTTTTTTTGTCCTCATGAACCGACGCTTTGACATTAGTCTTGCAAAGGGAGGGCCTCTGCAGAGAATACATGTTACAGATGGTGTATATTATAACAGAAAGAGAAAAAAAAAAACAACAAAAACAACAAATCAAAACTGTTCATTTAAAGTCTCTGAAAGTCTTTTCTCAGATGTCCTCTAGGTGTAGTCGTAGAATGGAAGTCTCTTCAGGGGTTGATGTGTGGATGCTGGTAATCAGCCAGGAAATTTCCTACAAAATTGAGCTTAACACAACTTTAAAATAGCTTTGTCAATAATCAAATCAAACAATGAAAGTTCTCAAAAACATGTCTAAGGGAATTCAGAATCTTAGTTGTTACACATGAAACATATAATAAAACAAAAATTGAACCATTCTTTAAAATTATAATATTACTATAGTCCCCCCCTTATGGAGGGTAATTGAGAAGACAATTGCTGCGATATTAATTATTAAAAATAATTTTTTATCTTTGTTTCATCACTTTTTGCATCATCTGCCTAATTATCCTCATGCCATTATGAGAAATTAAAAAATCTAATATAATTGGTAACAGGTGTCAAGGCCAAATTCAACACTGTATTTATCATGACACCTGAGATAATTATGGGGGTTACCATAAAAGAACAGAGAAATGATGGGATATGAGCATTCCCACACTTGAGCAGTATGTACTGTCCATGCAGTATGCCAGGCTTAAAATAGGTGGATGGAATATATGTCCATGCCACCGAACATATTGGAGGAAACTGAGTCAGACTTAATCAGATGCATGGGATTGAGATGTCCATGGCATCAGGCATATAGGAGGGAGCATAGAAGCCAGGTGTAGAAGTGAGATGGGTGGGATGAATACTTCCAGCCATCTGTACAATATTGTGGGGAAAAATAAAATAAAATATTAAACCAAGAGAATCCAACCTCAACATTAGTCAAAAGCCGTTCCCTCGGCCATACCTTGACTTCATGCATGTCTCCCCTCATGTGACAGTTCAGTGTCTGCTCTTGCATGTATTCCTCTTGTGATTGGATGGCATCTTGGCCAACTGGCATCTGATAACTCAGAATAAAGGCAATTAATGTCTTAAATGATAAGTTCCCATAATCCAAGTCTCATATGGATTTAAAATTGAGGATAATAAATGATTGCAAAAAATGTGAATACATCTTGACTCAGAACACAATATATAATTATGCAACAATTTCAAATAATACCCCTTTTTTTTTACTTAGTATACAATTACTTTTGTGAAAAATCAGAACATACTTAAATACAAGTTAAAGCACAACAGAATCTCAAAGAACTTTTTTTTTTTGAAAAAAGAAAACTTTTACAAATGTTCCCCTCTTTTTTTTTTTTTTTGGAATATGCTTATCAAAAATAATACTTCTAGAATCAATTTACACTTGCCATGGCAAACAATTTGCCAGGGAATGCTTTAAAGAGTTTGATCAAATAATCAGTTGAGAAAAAATAACAAAAACAAACAACTCGGAATATGGGAGCACAATACTCCTAGAATTAACATTGTATAATAAAATCAAAACCATCTTGCAATGTTTCAAAATTAGATAGACAAATGAATAGAAGAAAATACACATGGAACAATAAAAGACAATGAAATTCAAACTAAGGAAATCTAAATGAATATGAACTTAATATCAATAAGAGTATTATAAAATATAAACTTGATCACATGACTATAAAAAGCTTTTACAAATATTCTCCTTGTTTTAGAAACTAGGTATAAGACACAATCTCAAAAGCATGAAAATCTCTATGAAAATAAACCCATACCATTAATTTCAAAATGTATATGTAATAGCATAGAAATCCTATGTAACCTCTGAACTGATACTATTAATAATCTGAGTGAATTTAGAACACTTTTGATTCCGATATCTAAAATCCCCAATACTCATATCAATACCTTGCTGCTTACTTCTACATTTCTGTAAAATATATACCCTTCCATGGCAAAAGAAGCAGAGTCTTGAACTATGTTGATGATTGTCATTCTTATTCAGCTTAAGTTTTTCTTCTTTAACCCCTCTATATTGTCTGTCGGGCTTTTCACCATACAAATGCTTTATAAGATTACTAATTAAAGACAAAAGCAGGTTAGCAAAATTATGAACAAAACGAGTATATCTGGAATTTAAAGGGTTTTCTAAGGTTGTCTCAGAAGCACAGCCAGGCCGGGGAAGGGCTGAGCCTGAAGCTGCAAATGCAGGTAGAAAAAGTTGAGCATGCGCATCAGATCTCTGGACTTCCCAGGCAGGGGAAGCAATGGGCTTGGCCATAGGAGGAGTAGAGGGTGGGGTCTGGAGAGGAGGGGAGGGACCAGAGCAATTTGAATCAGACTTGATTTTGAACTCAGGCCTGGATTCCTCTTCCCCCACTTTGCCTCCAGGTGCTAGGGGATTAAAAGCTTCTAGAGGGTGGGTCATTGCCTCCAGGCATGCAAAATTAGAGCAACAATTAGTGTTAGAACTGGGAAAAGCTGCAGGAATCTCTTCAGGTTTCTCTGAAAAAGCATGGTTCGGAGAGGGAGAGATATTTCCTTGTGTGAGTAAGTTGCTGGCTCTTTTAACAAAAATAAAAAGAAAAATAGAAAATCCACAAAAACAAAGCATTAACATGATCTTATCTCCCATTTGTCTGGTTAAACAGACTAAAATCAAAAATAGGGTAATTAGGGAGTTTAAAAGTTCCATTCGAAAAAATTTAAAGGGAAAACACAGCCAGTGCGCCAGTACTTAGCAGTTTAAAGGGTAGGAGAAATTTCTTACCCAACCGGAAGATCAGAAGTGAGGTTCAGCTTTCCTCTTCGTGGTCAGCCATCTGTTAAGGCTAAAATTCTAGCTAGTCTGTCTAAAATATCTAATGAGTGGTCGCCAATAAATTATAAGCTTTAGCAAGAGTTAGACTTTTAAGCATTTATTAAGGAGAATAAGAATTTGGTAAAGAGAGAGAAAAAGGCCTAGATTCCTATCTATTAAAGGGAGAGCACATTTCTAGCTCCCTTCTCCGCCAGAGTCCAGAGGAAAGAGAGCGAGCCTGAGCGCCAGTCTCTTCCTTCCTCCTCCCACTCGTCCACGTCACTTCCTGATGCCTGGTCTTGCCCTCAAAGACCTTCGCTTCATGGGCAGAACTCTTCTACAGTAAGTATCCAGCAGGTGGCGTTATTCCAATCGTTACAATACAAATGACATTATTCCACTTTTTTGAAGTTTCTTATGTTTCAGCCTGCTCACACTCATCAGAAGATTCACACTTGCAGGGCACTCTGCAATATTCATTTTTAATATCTCAACAGAGTTCTGACTCTCACAGTCAAAAACAGTAACTCCAGGAAAATACTGATATTAAAAAAATAGGCTCCTGGGAGAAATGCTTTGCAATTTCTTCTAGGTAATCTAACCTGTTATACATCTTCTCCCATTTAATTCTAGGTCTAGCTAATTGTCCATTCATATATCTCATGTTTGTATACTAGTGGACAAGTACTGTTGTTTGTTCATCAGACTGTATGACAATTTGACAAATGAACATTCTTCATTTTTTTTTTGTTGCTTTCAGTATGGATAATACAAATTCTTGAGTGGTTAGAGGTATCTTAAAGGAAGCTAAGTGATATTCCAGGGCTGATACAACATGCTATCTTCTACAAAGGGAAAACTTACCCATCCATAAAGATCTCTTTTAACTTGAGCTCTACATTAAAAATCCTGCAACACAGGAACAAACATATTTAATGAACATACATCTCCTTCTCACCTAATCTCTACAATCAAAGAGTCACTGAACAAAACCTCATTGTGTAACGATTGGAATGACACCACCTGCTGGAGACTTACTGTAGAAGAGTTCTGCCCATGAAGCGAAGGTCTTTGAGGGCAAGACCGGGCGTCAGGAAGTGACGCGGGCTAGTGGGAGGAGGAAGGAAGAGACTGGCGCTCGGTCTCAGGGTCTTTCCTTTGGACTCTGGCGGAGAGCGGAGCTAGAAATGTGCTCTCCGTTTAATAGATAGGAATCTAGGCCTTTCTCTCTCTTTACCAAATTCTTGTTTTCCTTAATAAATGCTTAAAAGCCTAACTCTTGCTAAAGCTTACAATTTATTGGCGACCACTCATTAGATATTTTAGACAGACTAGCTAGAATTTTAGCCCTTAACAATTGGTTAGATATTTCAAGGGATTTTTTAACACGCAGGTATATGGACACTTTGTTGGAAGAGTTTTAAACATTGCTTACAAAAAAAGCATATCTTCACTAACATATTCATCAAAAATGTCTTTAATGCAACGGAAAAAAGATCCAGAAAAATTAATATGGATGAGATAGTAGGAATTTGTCTATAATTGTTCATGCTTCTTTGGTTGTCTTATTTTGATAGAAATTGGGCCCAAGAGGGCAGCTAGGTGGCACAGTGGATAGAGCACCAGCCCTGGATTCAGGAAGACCTGAGTTCAAATTCGGCCTCCGACACTTGATATGTACTAGTTGTGTGACCCTGGGCAAGTCACTTAACCCCAATTGCCTCGCCAAAAAAAAAGAAAGAAATTGGGCCCAAGGTTTTACTCTGTACCCTTTTCCACACATATCCACACATATCGCTCCTTCCCTCAGAGACCATGTAAATCAACTCCTTAATGCCCACACAATTATGCTGCCTCCAGCATTAATAATCATCTTCTTCTTCCTCTTCCTCTTCTTCTTCCTCTTCTTCTTCCTCTTCCTCTTCTTCTTCCTCTTCCTCTTCTTCTTCTTCTTCTTCTTCTTCTTCTTGGACATCTGGTCTAATTCAGCTGCTTTATTTCAATTTTAGGCCATCCCTAAAAACTCATTTGGATCTTTAATATCAAAGTCCAAGGGTGGTGGCTCTACTGTCCTTCATGGTGAAAAGTCATAAAAATCATTGCAAATCCTTTCCATTTTTCTTTTGTTTGCGGGCCTTTTCTATTTTTATCCTTAAATGCCTTAGAAATGATTCTGCAGAGTTGGGTCAAGTATCAAGCTTTCAATAAACTCGATTTAGTCTTCATTGTTTCATTATGAGATAATATCGCTTATAAGTTCACAGCATTCTTCATTGTAAAATTTTATCATCAATTTATAATCTAAACCAGTGACGCCTAAGTCAAGTATTTGCCAATTAAGGGAGTTTTGGGTGTTGGATCTTTTGTTTTCCTTGTTATTTGACTGATTCATATCTGCTCAATTTCTATATGAATTTGTTATAGTCAGTATCCATGTCTTTTCTTCCATCTATCACTATTACATCTCTTCCATAATCAATGCCTTGTCTGAATTGGTCAAGATTGAGTTGCTTCAACTGTATGCTCTATTTTTAACAATTTTTTATTTTTTCTTCTTATTAATGTAGGTTTACTCTCATAATTGAATGAATTTAATGGTGTTACTATATGAAAGCAGTTGATTCAGGTTACTGGTGACACATATCAGTAATGGGACATGGGTGTATAACTGTATAATACCTACACACATATGCAGAGAAAGAAAATTTATGTATAATTTTACATATATTTTGGAAATGTTATTATAATACAACTTATGCAAAAATTCTCTCTATGCATATACACATACACACATACATAAACATAATAAATTAAACCAAAGAGTTATTGGGAGAGCATGCTGGGCCACATTTGGAAAACTATGCAATGATTTTGGTAATTCCAAATAGCTTTCTGTCAACATAGCACATCTTCCCATCTTTTAAACACCAATATTTTTCAGAGGACATCATCTTTGATGGTGACATGTGTTTTCCTATTTTACCACTTTTTTTGAAATAAGTGGAAAATCATTGAACAATGTTTTCTCATTGATGTGACCTCTTTGCATCAATCAGGTAATCTTATATAGTTTCAATACAAGCAAGGGAAACATTCTATTGAAAGAAAGCCCCTAGGGTTTCATTCTTCTTTACTGAGTCAAGAAGTTTTTTTGGAATTAGCAAACATTAGCAAAGTATGATCTTGTCCTTACTACACTTTTGAATCAACTATCTAATTTTTAAAATGTGATCATCTATAGAAAAGTTTGTGAAAACCTGATTATTCCCTTCCCATATGACAAAAGAAGGCATTAAGTCATTTTTTATCTTCTGTATATATGTTTTTTATAATAGTACCATTTGTGATATTTTCAATCACTATGAATTTTCTCCTCACTACTGCAGGTGAAATAGAAGGCAATGGAGAAATGTAAAATGGGCCTAGGTAGGCTGTAGCAAATTACCAATGATTACCTGTATAAACAGAAAAGAAAATGGTTATGCCATGAATGATTGATGATATCACAGCTGATTGGATAAGTCTCCCTGTTATTCTACTTGGTGACAAATCATGGAGCACTAATTTTGACCAAAGAGTCAAACAGAATCAAACAGAAATAGAAAGATGGAAGTAACTTAAAAATAGGATCAAGCATTACCAATGACTGAACTGAGAAAAATGACCAAAAAAGGACATAATTAAAGATATAAATTACTGGAAAGGGAGGTATATTGGCCATGTACTTAGTGTGAAAAGTAGTATAGTCTAAATGTTATAGACTCAAATGATGGACTACAGCACAGTAAGAAAATTCTCTTTGGAAGCTTTACAGAAAAAAACCATGGAGAATTTTTCTAATTAAATGTTATTTTCATGAAGATCTATCTTCTTTTCTCACTACTTTCCTGTCAACCCACCTTGTCCCATCAAGAAATCAAGAGAAATAAAACCATACCCCTGTTACAAATGTGCACAGTGAAACAATTCAGGTTTCTGCATGGCCATGTCTAGAAAAGGGGGGGGGTGGAGAATCTCATTCTGTACTCTAAAGATTATAGAATGAGAGTGGATGGGTTGTGACCTTTAAGGGTAGGGGAAAAGGATCTACTACTGGAATTATGGATCCACTAAAGTGTTATGTAGTCATAAAAATAAAATAATCTACATCAATCTAACCCCAACAGTTAGGACTTTTCAACTATGCACAGAGCACAGGTATAATTTAACTAAAAATAAAGAATAGGTTGTGATCAAGATATATACAAGAGTCTACCAAATTAGTGTGTGCATGTAAACGTTTGAAAGTGGAGCAGAAACCTGCCTCAGTGAAGGATGTACACTCACATGAATGAAATTACTGATCTTGAATTATCAAAACATTATCTCCATATTAGGAGATAGGCCTATTTAAACATCCCTGATATAGTTGTCACTATTAGTGTCAGAATATTTTATCTCAAAACTAGTAGAACTGGTATTTCCTAACAGACGATACTCACTAAGAACAATTTCTTCTACATAATACCAACCAATGGAAGGCACCTGGAATGGTTTAGGCACCTTAGGGCTCCTGAGTCACTAGTAACAAGACAGGAATGTCTCCTAGTACTGGTTGCTAAGATGTGTAATTAAATGGAGATAGAAGACTTAATTTTGCTGCTGTTTTCCCCAGGGAAATTATTAGTGGCTGAATAAGTAAGCGTTACCTCTTTAACAGCAGTAACAGTAGTTGAGACCTGGAAAAAGATCATTTCCTAAAAGAGCTCTATCTAGTACTTGATGTGGCCTAGTATTGTGTCCTTGGACTTGAGGCCTGGTTCTGAGAACAAGTACCAGAAGTGATAATCAGCATCTTTCTTTTGTCATGCGTCCTTTCTTCACCAGGAAAAGAAGCACTTTTCTAACCATTTCTGATAGGTATCACAAGGATTATCACAGCAGATAAACATAACACATTATATGCAATGACTACTGAAATAAAATAACTAGGTGATAATTACATGATCTTACAGATCTCTTGGAAACTGGCAAGATAAAAGGCAGTTAACTATGTATTTTGCATTTTGATATGCAACACTAATTTAAAATACAAATAACCATATAATTATTCTACAACTAGATTATAATATATGAATCATAATACCTTATCTTACAAGTTGATTACTAATTTAGTATCAAGAATGTCCAAATGTTTTACCGGCTTAGGAATTATTTCATCCACCACTCAAGTTGAGACACTCCTGGAGAGGATAAGTCAATACCTTAACACTCAGTACAATATTTCATAGTCAGTGTTTTAAAGCCAGAAGGAACCTTGGACCCGGAAAGGTAAAGCAATATGACCAAGGTCAGAGGGATGGTTGGCAACATAACCAAGACTCCAATGTCTTTGAAGTCCTTTCATAGCACCATGAAGCATATCTTCTCTTGCCAATATCTTTCTCTCATTTCCCTTTTACTATTCTACTATACAGGAAACCTCTCCCTTAAAACATGCAAGCTTGCTATTCCCTACATATAGTATTATATACTATTATCTACTGCTACACTTTTGCTTATGCCATATCCTGAATGCTTCTTTCCTACCTATTAAAATTTCTTTATCTCTTCCTAAAATTCTCAGCTCCAAAATGATCTAATTGCTAATTAACCACATGACACTTTGATTATTTATTGTGAGGCTCCCCAACTTGCTATCAAGTTCACTGTTACCACTAATAGGTCCTCCATTCAGTTACTGGATTAAAATTGGGAGAGACGTGGGTTTTTCCCTTTGCCCATTAGCGCCACCACTAGCTAATTATTAGCTTTGTTTATATCTGTTTATTTATTTTCTCCTTCAAGGAAAGTAGAGTAAGGAATAGAAGTTCTCTTTGTACTAAAGGAATAGTGACCATTTATATATCAAGTCAAGCAATCCCCTAAAAAAAACCCAAACCTACTTCACTGAGGTAGTATAGCTACAATTTATCAGTGGGTCCCAGGCTCTGGAAGCAAACAGTGAAGGAAATAAACAATCCAAAGGAATGGGAAAGCAGCTAAGTACCTCTTAATACCATTCCTCCCTCTTCCATGTCAACCCCCAAATAAATTTCTAGTAAAGTAACTTGGCCAAACCCAAACTGAAATGGTAGGAAATATTCTTAAAGGTTAACAGTATAAACATTAAGAACCAAAATTTCCAAAGGTAATGTATGAACATAGCACAAAATTCAGTGAATTTATTTTTTATTTTGAATCATGTACATCTCCCATCATTATGAAAGGAAATAATATATAAATTTATACTCCAATATACATATTTACCATATTAATGTTCCATAAATCAAAATTGTATTTCTAAGCATCTCAAACAAATTTTCCCCAACTACTAAGAGAAAAGCTCATACCACTAATCATCAAGAATAGAAACAGAGGCTTGTAAGACCCCAGTTTTCAGAGCAAAGAACAAGCTATGAAGTGCTATAGAACTACTATTCAACATCAAGAAACAAACCATTTACATAGCAGTAGGTATTTTGCACTCTATTTGAGGTGATTTTTAAGTTATGCTCATTAACCTACCTGATGTGTGATTTCACTTTGAGACACAGGGAGGGATCTTTCTTCATACACAGGAGGTGGTTTATGTGTGGGTGGAAGATCGATCCTGCATTAAAAAGAACAAACAATATGACTGCCACATTTGATGAAAACAAAAAGAAAGTTGGGGGAGGGGGAGGCTCCCTATAATTCTAAATATGATTTCCATGATACTGTTTAAATTGTCTGAAATATTTAATATTCAGTATTCATTTTCATTTATGCTTCAAAGCTGAGAAAATAAGCTGAATTAGAGCTTAGACAAAACCAAATCAACCCACATATTGCTGCTAATATCAAAAGTACAAGCACGTACACATTCCAAAGTTTGCAGAGGCTTTCATTTTTTAAAACTATGCTATAACTTTTTATGAATGACATTTAAATATGTTTGATACAAGACATTCTCTTAAGCAATATCATTAAAATTATTTTTCAGATTTATTAAGTGGCCAGATGAGAAAAATACTCAATCTTGACTTAAAAAAAAAAAGCTTTTCACATTTGCAGAAAATTCAAAATATCTTCACTTGTTACCCAACTATAAAGGTCCTCAATGCCCTGGGCACCTGGAAATCCTGCTTCCTAAAGAAACAAATTTTTCTTTCAAAGATAGGAGGAAAACAGCCAAATATTCTAATAAAAATAAATGTTTATTTCTCTTAATAATTGTGTAAACTTTATTTAATTGAAACATTAGAATAGTTTTGATTTTTAAATAATTGATTATAATAAAGCAAACAGAGAAAATGTCTGAAGGCTACCAGTAACAGTCTAATTACATATAATAAATTAAACATAAATCTTTTCCAAAATACAAGTGTTGGAAGTTGTAATTATGTGGGACTTCATAAAAAAAACATAAACATGAAATATGGGATAATATATAATAACTACAGAATTAAAGTAAAATTTAAAAACCATGTGCAAAAATTCAGATTATTATTTCAGATTTGTAGAAATAACTAACATTTGATAATTACAGAGAGAATAAACTTTTAAACTATCCAAGCATGAAAAGAAACTGACCATGATAAAAATCTCATTTACAATAGAACAGCAAATGAAGAATTTCCTTAGACTCCATGTGAGACCTTACTGAGATTCTAGTTACCTTATTATAAGACAAACTGAAGATTACGAGGTCCCACAACAGATACATAAAGTATAAACATTCTAGTCAAGCATCTAGTCAAGCTGCTTACCAAATTACCTAAAACTTAAGGACTTTGGTTTTATAAGAGTTAAGTATGTTATAGGGGCTAGCCTGAATGAGGCATTTTACAGACCCTTTAACAGAAAATTCTCCCTTTTCTTCCTTCACTTCTCCCCCAACCCCAAACACCCACTGCCAGAGAAAGGTAGAGAACAGAATAGAATCTAAGGACTGGAAGACATTAAGGATTATCTAATCTCTCTTAATTTACAGATGAGCCAATAAACGTTAAATGACCTGTAGGCCATATAGCTAAAAGTAGTAAAAACTAAGATATGAATCTGACTCTATATTTCTGCCAATATGCCACTCTACACAGAACTATATTTGGTTTGTTTCTGTATTTAAAAGGAATTTTAAAAATATTCAGTGAAAGCCAAATATGCCAGAGTCTCAATCTATATTGCTCTTTTTCTTAAAATATAAAAGATGTCTACTCCATAATTAAATTGTGTATCTAACTCCTCCTGAAGAAAGAGGCTATTAAAAAGATTTTCAATAGCTCCCAGTGGATTGCTATATTAACTGTTACACAAAACAGGCTAAAGATGATTGTGACTTAAAGCCATATACATTTTAGAAAACATTCACACATTAGAAGTTAAATATACACAACCACTGTACATATATGTATATATCATACATTATAATATATAACTCTATATATAGTCATTATTTAATACAATCAATATTAATAACTATTATATAATATTATTATATACAGTAATACATGAGTGTGTACACCTTCTGTAACAGTAAAAGAAACAATTTAATTTAAAATGCATACATTACATTCATCTTAACTGGCCCCTTGAAACTCTATTTTTTTCCTTAAGATTTAGTCTGAATTGTCCTCTCATGAAGATGTCTTTACTGCCAAAATATATGTAAATTTAAGTTTACTGTTTTCCCTCAAATGGTTAAGGATTATACTTACAACAAAAATTAAACTTCTGAATGCATACTGACTATTCACAATGAAAACATACAAAAATGATACCTACACTTTGTCAAGATAAGAAGGCCTCTTCTTCCGGGGAGTCAGCAACACAGTCACAAAGATAGCAATGATAAAAAGCGCGAGGACAGCTCCAATGACTGCTCCCGCTACTGCTATGGAAGAGGTCTGCTTAAATGGAACATCTGGAATGCAACACAGATTAGGCTTTTTGAGGCAACTGGCAAGGAATAACGAATGCATACTTTTTATGCCTGGAAGATGCAGGAAATATTTTTGAGATTAAGTATGATATTCAAAAATAAGTCTGAAAGACCCTAACTTTGATTCACTTTTTATGGCTACAGACAGGAAATACCAATTGAATCAATTGTCCTATGATTTCCATTCAATAGACCATCTCCACACCATTTCCCTGCTTTTCTCAAACAATGATGTCTGATATAAGTATAGTGATAAATTTCTCTCCGTGAGTTATTTGGGGGTCTAGGAGAAAAAAAAAAAACACGAGGGCTATAGGAAAGATGTGCAGAACAATTACAATAATCCAAGTGAGAGATGATGAAGTTCTGAGAGTAGCAATCATCTGGAGAAAGAAGGATGGATATAAGAATGTTGTGTAGTTATAATCAACAAGACTTGGAAGGTGACTGGATAATACAAAATCAATATGGAGAGTCAAAGGAGACTCCTTGGCTGTGTACACAGATAACTAGAAAGATGGTGTCCTTGACAGAAACGGAGAGGAAGAAGTTAAGATTTGGAGTATTAGGAAGAGGGAGAAAAATTATGTGTTTGCTAGGTTGAGTTGGAGATAGCTAAAGTGGGACAACATCCAGTAGAGCTATCTAATGGGCAGTTGATCATGTAGAATTGGAGCTTAGCTAAAAGAGACTCTGGACTAGAGATATAGATCTGAGAGTATTCTTCAGAGATAATGGAATTCTTGGGAGCTGATGAGATCACTGAGTGCCTTAGAAGGGAGCTCCACTGGTACAAGATAGAACATGGAAGATTATGCAGCAGAAGAAAGGAGGAACAGACTGCTAGAATGAAGAAAGACTGTGTCACTGAGAGTCAGGGAGGAAAGGTAGTCAAGAGAATCAAATGCTGCAGAGAGGTCAAGAAGGATGAAGGTTGCTCAAGGGCCTCAGGCATGTTAGAAATCAAGAAATTGGGGGCAGCTAGGTGGCGCAGTAGATAGAGCACCAGCCCTGGATTCAGGAGTACCTGAGTTCAAATATGACCTCAGACACTTGACACTCACTAGCTGTGTGACCCTGGGCAAGTCACTTAACCCGCCATTGCCCTGGGGAAAAAAAGAAAAAAAAAAAGAAATCAAGAAATTGTTGATAATCTTGGAGTAGAGCAGTAGAACCGGAAGTCAGATTAGAATGGGTTGAGTTGTCAGAATAGAAAATAGTAGAAACAATGGCTATAGAGAGCATTGCTTAAAAAGAAAGCTGAAAAGCCTCAGAAATTATGAGAAAGCCATTTGCCACTAATATTTTACTTTAACCCTGTGATTCAATGAGACCTAAGTATATTTCTAAAAATCAAGGAAGGTACCAATAGGTTAGATAAAGGGGGGGGGGGGGGAGGTCCTCTTAATAGTCTATAAACACTTACTAAGAACCTACTACAAAGGGCAGCTAGGTGGCACAGTGGATAAAGCATGGACCCTGGATTCAGGAGGCCCTGAGTTTAAATCCGGCCTCAGACACTTGACACTTACTAGCTGTGTAACCCTGGGCAGTTACTTAACCCTCATTGCCCAAGAAGAAGGAAGGAGGAAGAAGGAAGGAGGAAGGAGGAAAGAGGAAGGAGGAGGAGGAGGAGGAGAAGAAGAAGAACAACAACAACAACAACAATCTATTACATGTCGGGCACTGTGTTAAGTGTAAAAAAAAGAGATAGTCCCTGCCCTCAATCTCAAAATTGAAGGCAATAAGCAAATATTAACAAACAAGCTAAATACAGGATAAAAAGTAAATCACTCAAGGAAGAAGGGCACTAGAATTAAGAGGGGTTGGGAAAGGCTTCCTGTAGAAAAAGGGCTTTTAGTTAGGACTTAAAGAGAAGCCAAAAGTGGAGATAATGAAGGGGAGCATTACAGGTATGGGGAACAACCAGAGAAAATACCTGGAGCCAAGAAATAAAGTGTCTTGTTCATGGAATATCAAGGAGACAGGTGCCACTGAGCTGAAGAATATGTGACAGGGAATAAGATATAAGACTAGAAAGGTGGTGGGGAGGGCTGGTTGTTAAAGAATGCCAAACAGGATTTTGTATTTGATCCTGGAGATGACGGGCAGTCGCTGTAATAGAGAGGTGATATGGTTGGTTCTGTGCCCTAAGAAAACCACTTCGGCAGCTGGAAGGAGGTTAGCCTGAAGACTTGAGGTTAATAGCTGGCTATTACAATAGTCCTAGAATGAATGAGGTGTCTGCAGCACAGTATTAGAGGACAGAAGGGGGAGTATATTTCTGAGAGATATTTCAAAGGTGAATTGACAGGCCTTGGCACCAGACTGAATATGGAGGGGTGAGAGATAGTGAGAAGGATACAGGGTTGTAACCCTGAGGGACAAGGAGGATGGTGTTGCCCTCTACTGTAATAGAAGGAAGAGATGGAGGGAGGGAGGAGAGGAAGATAATTATTTCTCTTTGGGACAAGCTGAGTTTAAGATATCTATGGGATAACTGGAAGTTGGCAGAGGATGGGGCAGGGTAGGTAGATTTAAAAACTGTCAGCACAGAGAGGGTAATTAAATCCATGGGAGCTGATGAGACCACCAAGTGCAGTACAGAGAAAAAAAAGTCCTAGGACAGAATCCTGTGGAACATGTAGAGTTAAAGAGTATGATCCGGATGAGGATCTAGCAGAGGAGACTTGAGTGGTCAGATAGGTAGGAGACCCAGAAGACAGTGATGTCTTAGAGAGAGTGACCAACAGTATAGGGTAAGGAGAATGAGGACTGAGAAGAGGCCGTTGGATTTGGCAATTAAGAAATCAATAGTAACTTTGGAGAGAACAATTTCAGTGGAATGATGGAATTGAACTGATTGAGGAGGCAAATTACTAGAGTAAACAGGACCAGGTGAGATCAAAAGCATAACTGGCCTTGAAGAAAATAGCTACCCCTTCATTTGAGAATATTTGAGGATATTGCATTTCTTAGTCCTCTACCTTGCCCCACTCAGTACATCTTCCCTATCCTGGGTCTTTCCTCTATCCTTTTTTCTACTGTTGCTATACCTCTTAGTCATTTCTCAGCTTCCTTTAAGCCTTCTTTATGTGGATTTAATGAAAGACAAAAAGGAAATGAGTGTTTCTGGAAAATAGAAAAAAAAAGTTTGAAGTCTTCAAATTGTATAGTAGTATTTAGGGTTGATACTTTTAAAATATATTAATTTTTTTATAAGGATTCACCATTTGGCCTCTTTTTTTTTCCCAAGACTCTAAAAGTGTCCTCCAACCCCCACCCCCCAACCCGAAAATCAATAGTCTGTTATCATCCCTAGAATAAATAAAAATATATTTTGCTGTAAATATCATGGTGGTACATTGAATCTCTGATATGAAGCAACATTATCACCTATTAGGGCACACTGATAATTCTAATGTGATTCTGCATCCATCCAAGCCTAGGGCAGTTTTGTTGAGAAGACAAACCTGTGCTACATTTAGCATTTATATGGTAGAAGACATAACTCCTGATTGGCTGACAGAATGATGAGCAAGAGTTTTTGCTGCAGAAATCTCAGAGACACAAATGGAGAGAGGAGAGCTCCAGGGAGGCAGGCAAGAAAAAATCTGAATGGCGGGCTGGAGCTCATAGAGGCAGATATATGTATGAGAGTTGGCCTCAATCATGTTCCTTGAATATCTGGGCTTACAATTCTAGAACCTGAGAATGGACCTCCCTTGAGAAAAATCATTCTCTTTCCTCACTTGGGCTGAGATTTTATCTTGCTTCTGGCAAGAGAACTCATTTATTCTTGTGTATCCTTTGGTATATTCTCATTTGTAGAACCACAATCTCCATTTACTGATTGCCTAGATAAAAAAGGCTCCTCAGTATTCATCATTTCTGATTATCTTTTGGGTTACTGGTGTTTGGTAAAAAAGGGTCAAGCTGGTAATGATAAACTAAGGTGTACCTCAGGGAAGGTAGGTGATTTTGGTATAAACTTCTAAACATTGTACATTTAGAGATATTTAAGAGGTGGCAGATGGGTATAATTCTAGCTTTGATGTTCCTCTCTGGAGATGCAATCTTCCAGCCTTCAGCCATCTAGAACTCCCACAGGCCCTTCTACTACCCACAAAAAACTAAAAGGCAGTCACTTCAGGGATAGAATGGATTTCAAACTATACCTATCCATGAGATGTTGAGCCATGTCCAGATTAGACAGCCCATACAGATCTTATATGTAGAGATTATCTGCAGGAATATTTTCACAATGATTCTTGGTTACTTCTATTCCAAGAAATTTTTTTTAAAGGTTTTGGAATTTTAGTCTTGATTCTGAGGTTATTTTTTTTCCTCTGGTGTTTCCCATTTTTTTTTTTCCCTGAAAGGTTGTACTTAATGATTTCAACATGAAAATGCCAGGATTCTACAGCCCCTGGCTATTAACCATAGCTATCCAGAGCAGTGATCATTCAATCTTTGTAGAGATTAAGATAATCTATAGCCCCACTTTAAATTTAAGAAGCAGGCAATGTTGGTAGTAGGCTTTAACTTTCTGACTTCTTGAATTTTCAATGCGTTTCAGAAAGGAAGGCAAATTTGTAAAGAATTAGTTTTGAAAGAAAGTTTTGAATCCTATTAGGATCTTCTTTGTCCATACTCTCAAATATTTTGCTTGGTATCTCAGAAGACTTCTCATTCTATGAATCATATTTTGTTTTGTATTTTCTTTCCTCATGGTAGAGGGATTTTCTTTTGAGGCATGGATAACTTTTCCCCCTAGCTGTATCTAGGAATAGTTTCCCAAAGAATATTTCAGAGAAGCCCTGATTATTTAAATACATATGTGCATAAATTTTCTGGAGAAGTAAAGAGTTTACACTCACTGCTTTGCTTCTTCCCATCAAATGCTAGTTACACAAAAGACCATCATAAATAGCAAATAACAAGTAAACCTATATATCTATGCAAGTAAAACAGCAAACAGAAACTGGAGAAGTGCTACAAATTAAGAAAGACCGAAGTTCTTCAGCTGAAAGTGAAATAAGATCTCAGCTCAAACCAGCAGAAAATTATTTTACCCAGGGGAGGTCCGCTCCCAATAGTTTCTAGAATCTAGTACTAGATGACAAAGAACTTGGTGTGGCCAATTCCTATAAATGTCTGTGACTTTAAGCGCTCCAATTCACCATTCAAAACTCACACTCTCTCTCTCTCTCTCTCTCTCTCTCTTTCAACTATTTTCCTGGAGTTCTGTTCTCCATGTATCAATGACATCTCTGCAACAAACTGAAATAGTATCATTATACGGGTAGAGAATAATATGTTCATCATTCTCTCAGCCAATCAGGAGTTAAAACTCCTCCTTAAATGCCACTCAGTACAGGGTTAGTTACCTCAGCAGCAAAACTACTCAGTCTTGGGTAGAAATATCATTACACTTATTTAAACATCTTCAGTTAACACTAAAATAATGAGAATTAAGGCTGCCTTTTTATCTTTTGAAATAATAGACTTTTCTGAACATTTAGCATGAAAATATTGAAAATCCATATGGTAAAACGATAAACCCATTGCTATGGAGAAACAACATTATTGAGCAGAACAAAAAGTACAACTGATTATAATTAAACTCTGATGCATAAACTATGTTGACAACAATATTATTTCTGCTTTTACCAGTTTTCAGCTTAACTAATCTGATCTGGAGTAGAGGAATGAATTTTCATGTCTTTAAATAAGACATGTATGTGTTTGTATATTACTTAAAATCAAAACTTAAGTTTCTTTACAATCTGGCTGATACAAATTAAAGTACACTTAGAAACTATGCAAACTAATTTTGCATCTGAAACAGAGATATGATTATTAATTTTAGATAAGATTTAAATGTACCATTACAAATATAAAATATCAATATTGCTGGCTTCATTCATTTCATAAAAAATTACCTGAAACAGAAAAATAGAGCCTTTTCTATTCCCACATTTAGCAACCAAGTTCTGCCCCATATTCACACCAAAATATATCTGTGATCTATATTGTTCTCACTATCTTCTTGACCAAAATCTTAGCATATATTAATCCTTTATGCATATATATTTTAACAATATATCTGGTCTCCATGCCTTATGTGCCTCTCAGCTACCTAACACAAATCAAAGAAATATACAACTAGAACAACCTCCAAAAAAAAATCACTTTCCTCCTAACATTTATCCAAAACTCTATAGTAGTTTTCTAATACTTAACAAATCCTTATAAGACCAAACTTCTAGATACTCAACTTTTATCATCTTACTTTTTCTTAAAATATGCCCTCTAGGTTAGGCCAGTGTCTAAACGATGTATGCTTAATCCTGCCTTGGTTTTTGTTCCCTCATGTACCAGCAGTCTAAATATTATTAAGATGTAGGTTTTCCATTAATTTTTTCCTAACCCCATACAACAAAGATCCTTCTTTTATTTTAAATTATTTTGGTACATAAGCTTAGAATGTTATTATTTAATCTTTGGTTGAGAAATAAAAAAGACCTTAGAAGTAAGTTATCTATCAACTTCATCATTTTACAAAAACAGAAATTGTGGCATAGAGAGATTTGGCAATTTACTCAAAAGCATATATAGTAAAGCAGCAGAGCCAGGATTTGCACCCAGGTTGTCCAACTCCAAGATCTGGTGGTCTTTGAACTTCACCACACTGAATGAGCTATACCAAAATTGTATATATTAATCCCCTGATATTTCCTCAAGTCTTTGGCATCTGAAATCTCTACACTAGACAATAAAGTCTTTAAGAGAGGCAGGAATTGGGGGCAGCTAGATGGTGCAGTGGATAGAGCACCGGCCCTGGAGTCAGGAGTACCTGAGTTCAAATCTGGCCTCAGAAACTTAACACGGACTAGCTGTGTGACCCTGGGCAAGTCACTTAACCCCAATTGCCTCACTTAAAAAAAAAAAAAAAAGAGAGAGGCAGGAATATTCACTTTTATATCAACCAAAACACAATATGCACCAAAACACAATGTTGACTAAAGAGTAGGCATTTAAAAGGAATATCATACAAAACCACAGTGATAGCTTTTTTCCTTCAAAAAGGAATGAAGAACGCACCACTGTTTAAATCTCATTAATGCATTCATTAAAGTCAACTTTCTGGTGTGATTTCTTGGAAACATTCAACAAATATCTACATAAGTAACATTTAAACTCTATCTAATTTAATTTCAGGCGACTGGCTCACAGACACAAAAATGATAGCTATTAATGCTCTATTTTAGGCAATGATTCTCAAACAAATCTATTCCAAGTAGTCAATTAGGCTCAGTCAGAAAAAAAATTGATTTGTCTTATTGTCTGCTTGCCTTAGTGTAATAATTATGGCTTCAGAAACATACAAATTAACATAAGTAAAACAACCAGTAAAGGATAAATTTCTATTGTGTTACAATTTAGAGTGGAAGTATATAAAACAAATTATAGCATGTTAGATTAAAATATTTAATTGGTTTTATATAAGGGGGTAGGGAAACCAGGATGTAGAAAATTTGTCACACAGCAGAATGGCTGGCTCAAATATTCATCAACATGTATTAAGAATTAAATAGTAAAACAACTAATTAGAAATACTAATTTGTTAGCCTACTGCCACTATCCATTAAATACAGTTTAAAGGCCATATTATGTGTTAAGAGATAAGTTACATTGTCAAACACGTTCATTTTAATTATATTCTCCCAATGAAAATAAGCTCTCAGAAAAGTGAAAATGTGTTTTTTGGATTATTTATGCAAGAGAGATATTTAAGATTTTTTACTAAATATATTACTAAATAACAATGCAAGTTTTATTAGCATAGAAAACTAGAATATAACATAAAATGCCAGAAATATGAAGATGCAGTCTCTTAGGAATGTTGTATTTGTTATTAATAAGAAAATATGAGTCAGTTCACTATACAATCTGTTACTTTTCAAAAATTCACTAGAGGCTTCATTTCATACATTCTGGTAGATTTTTTTTTAACACGTTGTATTGCTTTCATCTATTAAACAGATGATACAGTTTTTAGGAGTATCAAAACTTGAAACAAAATAAACACATAAAAAAGTGTTCGTTGGCCAAAAAAAAAAAAGTTTACTGATTTATTCAAAGACTGCTTTCTGCATTTATTTTCTGTGGCCTTTACATGAAAGTCTACAGTCTATATTATCTTCTTTCATTATTTCTATTTATAGTTTTTTTTTAATGCCCAAGCAATTCAATATTTCATTTATTTTCTTCTTGCTTCTGAAAATCTAAAGTAACCTTGTAGACTTTCTCCCCATTTTTTAGTTTATCTTATAGGTATCCTTTAAATAAAATTGCATTATATTTGCTGAACATTCCAATTATGTAATTCTCTTCAAATATAACTCCATCAAAGCAGTCACATAGAAAACAAGAAAGGCCTAATAATTCTTTCCTTTTTGGACTACCTTTACCAAAAAGATAAACATCCCTCAAAAAAAATACTGACAGCAGAAAAGAAAAGACATATTGATTTCTCTACTGGACTCTCCTGAAGTTAATTCAAAAAGGTAAAAATTATTCAAAGAATCTGAGAGAAAGGAGTTAAGATTATGGGGAAAGGAAATATAACACTAAGATTTTTTTCTTAAATTAACGAATCTCTTCTGCAGGGACAGTTTCTTGCATTTTTATACGTTGCTAGATTAATTAGCTGTGTACATCACTTGTATTCAAAAATTAATTTAACAAAAATGTTTATTTCACACAACTATTCATGTTTACAATCAGGTCTCTATTTACAGCAAACATACATAATGTCGTAGGAAACAACACTGCAATGCTTTTGAAAGTTAACACGAGTATCATCAGTCTGAACTTAAGCTCTGAAACTCTGTAAAGTTTACCAAATTATTTAAATTGGTGAAAGATACACTGAGTGTAGCAAATACTCAAAGGTCTGAATATTACAAAAATCCCTTAAATTTATAGAAGGCGCAAAATATCCCACATGAAAAAGTGAGTTCACAATAAGTAGTTCATTTTTTTCCTAAGACAACAAGCTATCTTTCAAAGATAATATAGTAAATTGTAATCTTTGAACATTTGAAATATAGTTTTAGAACTACATTATACATTTGTTTAGCGTTACTCCCAAGTTGAGAATTATGTACAGTATCTGGTTTGTGATTGTTCTAAATAGGAAACTTTGGTCAAACAAGAAGCCAAAACCATTATCTCTTAAACTGATAAAGAGTTCA